>NC_045767.1:66969467-67239467 GCF_008692025.1 Phocoena sinus | reverse complement strand
ATTCCGTCCCCAGTTTATCTTTTCTCCAGCCAGATCATTTGGGGGTTGTTTGCGTTGAATTTTCTGCCCAGCAAGAAATAATAGGATTGGCAAGCCAACCGCTTTTTTTTTTGGAGTCCGCTTGTTCGTGCCTACCCACCCCTTTTTTCTGCTCCCGGTTCCTACAGCAAGGGAATCCCTTCCTTAGGTTCGTTCCTTTGCTGAGAGCCTAGAGGGAAGTGCAGTCCGGCCTCTTCCCGGCTGCCAGGCTGTGGGATCCAAGACCGACAGTCGGCTAAGCCACGGATTTACGGGAGAGTGGTACAGACTCCGGCCGCTCCCAAGCCAGCGGGAACCCTGCCCACCCCTGCCCTGAGTTCGCGCCCCGGAGAAGGGTGCAGGACCCTGGAAGCGGGTGGACGTCTGGGAGGCCGTGGCAGCCTGGGTTTTAGCCGGCCTGGCTTGGCCGGCTTTTGACTCAGTATGTGTCCTGTAAAACTGTGACAGGTTATTAGCAAGGGAAGGGGCATGCAGGGTCACGAAGGTGCCGAACGCTCGGGGCCAAGAACGCTGCGGCTGGATGATCTCTCGTCCGGGCGCAGAGCGCTGGCCTGAGCGCAGCCCGCAGTCGTTAGGCATCTACGTGGAAGTGGGGTTTGGCCTTGTTCTCCCTGCACCCTGTAGCCGCCAGAGACGAGTTATAGGCCAGGGAGGCGACGGGAAGGGTCTCAGCACCCGGGGCGCCGGGGGAGAGGGTATCCTCTCCGCGCCGTGAGCGGGGCAGTCTGTCTATTCTCCCACGCCCCGTTCCCGCTCAGTCCTCAAGCTGCCGCCCCTGGGAGACAGACTATGGGGCTTTGCACTTAGATCAAACGACGGGTGTGAACTGATGTTGCTGTCCTCGAAAATATCTAGACGAGGGAATCTGTACGGAGGCCGTAATACTCATATGCGTGCTCGGTCGGACCCCTGATTCCAAAGCTGTTGGAGACAGAGTTCATGGCCACCAAACGGATAGTGGTTCATTAAAATAGTCTGCGCAAGAATAACCGGGGTGCAAGAGGCCACATCTCTGCTTGGGGCTTTGGGCAAACCCCTCCTCGCCCCAGGTCGGTCGAGTAGGGGGAAACCACTGCCGTTTTTTTTTTTTTTCTTTGTAGGTGAGTGATGTGCATTGTGGCAGCAGCCGAGCAAAGGGGGAAAATTAATTGCAGCCAATTAATAATTAATCCCCTTTAAACAGCTTTATTATCTCTCCCGAACGACAGGGATTTGTCTGATAACCCCCCGAAGACCAAATGTCAAGTTTAACCAAATAGTTATTGCTTTATCAACCCGAGTCTGCAAATAAATTAATCAAAAGCAAATCTGTCCTTTGTGCAGCTCATTTGCTGGTAATGGATGGATATGAAGATTTGCCGATATTATTGTCTGTCATTCAATCTAACAAAGTGAACATTTATTGCATATATATTAAAAATTATCCCGGAATCGAGTGGCGCCGGGTTGCATTTATTGGAGTCTTCCCAGGGGTGAAGTCCCCTCGGATGGGGGCTCGTGGGGAAGAGAAAAGTGCAGGAGCGCGCGTCCCAAATCTCTTTAAGCCTCTGCCCCCGTCTCTGCCCCCTCCCCGCGCCGTCCCGCCCCTCAGCCTGTGCCCTCGGCCGCGGGACTCGCGGGCCGCCGCCTGCCGCGCGGCCAAGGCCAGCCGAGCCGCTGTCAAAACAGAGGCCCGGAGCCCCGACCACTCGCAAGGGGATCGGCCCGAGGAAATTTGGGGTGTGAGTGGAGAGAGAGAAACGGGAGGGGAGGACAGCTTCTCTTTGTCTTCTCTCTGGTTACATCATTTTCTAATTAGGCATAAAATTGTCTTCATACACTGGGATGGCGGCCTTCATAAACATCACCATTATGGTTCATAAGGACGCCATTGTGGGGAGGCCTTCCCAAAATAGAAAGAGCTGGGGAGGGAGAGGCCTGGAGTCCGCGAGGCCCGGCTTTGTCCTCCCCTGGGAGAAGATGGATGGCCAATGTCAGGCAGATGATGACTTGAGACTATTAAACTGTCAGAGGGGGAAGAATCTTTACCAGCCCCCAGCAATGAGGGAAGATTTGGGGCAGGATCCGGAGGGCCTAGGGTAGGAAGGGAGGGCCGGGCGGCTGGCTTAGCCGGGCAGGTTGGAGGACGAAGCAGGTTCGTGGCTGGCGGAAGCAGCGGAGTGCGGGGTGGAAGGGGGCCGAAGCTTGGGTCTCCTCCCAGGCACTCTGGCTACGGCTGCGCTCTGTGCTCAGGGGACACCCGATCTCGAGCTGCCCCCTCACCCCAACCCCATCGCCAAGGCTGCGGGACAAGTGAGGCCAGAGAAAGGAGAGGGGCAGCGAGCCCCGAGCAGTTCAGGGTAGTGCCAGGCGGGGAGACAATTCTTCCCATTATTCGAAGCGGAGGGAGACCCAAGCCCGGCCTCCCACCCGGTCGGGGGGCATGTCGCTAACTGGATGGAGATGGATGGAGGCGCCCAGAGCCCCCGGCGTCGTGTCAGACCCGGGGCAATTACTGTCCCGCCAGGACGGACACACTGCCCGCCACCCTGACCCCGGCGCGCGGGCCTACTGGCTGCCTGCGCCGCCTGGGCGATTCGCGCTCTCGCCTTTACCATAACCCGACTTGACATAAATAACATCCCGTGCGCTTGTCTACATCTGCTTGACCTCCTGAACCTGAGGAAAATCTTTGCTGCATTTAGCCAAATTACATTTTTCTTTAGAATAAAAAAAAAAACCTTTAAAACTGTAAATTCGGGCTTCCCTGGTGGCGCAGTGGTTGAGAGTCCGCCTGCTGATGCAGGGGACGCGGGTTCGTGCCCCGGACCGGGAGGATCCCACATGCCGCGGAGCGGCTGGGCCCGTGAGCCATGGCCGCTGGGCCTGCGCGTCCGGAGCCTGTGCCCCGCGACGGGAGAGGCCACAACAGTGAGAGGCCCGCATACCGCAAAAAAAAAAAAAAAAAAAAAAAAAAAAAACTGTAAATTCTAGCCTCTTGTCTTGTCCACCGCTAGTTCGGGTTCTGGCGTATCTTGGTATTCACACTGTTGTCAGACAAACCAATTCGTTTTTGCGAAGACAGGTTCCTCCCTGATTATGCCTCGGACATCGGTTGCTCTGTTCCAGGCATGCCGAGCTTTCCAAGGCGACCTGAAAGCACCTTGAGTTACGCCTTCAGTGGTCCCGCCTCCCAAATCCCCTCCCTTAGTCGGTCCTTGAGTGAGGGAGAGGGAGGCGTGGGTGCCGACCACCGGCTTGGTCCTGGGCTGTCTGGGGTCGCATTGGGGCCAGGCCAGCCGGCCAGAGCAGCCTGGCGCCCAGCGTGTGCTCCCGTTGACCTGATCTAGCAGGGGTGCGGGGGGCAGCCCCGGAAGTGCCCGTGCTGGCGCCACGCGCTGCGGTCACCAGGCGCCAAGACTGGAGAGGGCGGATAGTGGGGAGGGGAGGGGAATGAGTCTGAAGATTCCAGGGAATCGCCTGGCCAGGCTTGTGTCCAGCGAGGATCCCCAGCTGGAGCTGGCCTGAGGATGCCAGAGCCAGCCTTGTTCCCAGAGGCTTCCTGTGGATGGGCTGGGTGAGGCGGGGGATGGGTGCTACTGACTTCCTGTCAGTCATCTCGGGCCTACTTAGGCCTAGCTGGCCAGGAGTCAGAGGATCAGGACAGCATCTCAGAACTTTCAAGATGGAAGAGCTCTTAGAGGTCTGGTGGTCAGAGTGCCTCCCAGTGTGAAGGTGTAGCAAGGTCTCATCTACCCCCCACCTAGGTGTGGCCTCCTGACCTTCTCTGATTTCCCCACCGGCCCAGGAATATGTGATGAGCCAAGACTAGGCTCTCCTAGCTCTAGAGCGGTGGGAAGTTGCAATTACATGAACAAGGCCTTGACTTAACAGCTGTTATGAAAACAAAACAGAACACACAAACAGTAATCTCCAGATTCTGAAGGGCAGTTTTCCTCATAATATGTTTGCTTCCCATTAAAAAAGGATCACTTAGGGCTTCCCTGGTGGCGCAGTGGTTGAGAGTCCGCCTGCCGATGCAGGGCACGCGGGTTCGCGCCCCAGTCCGGGAAGATCCCACATGCCGCGGAGCGGCTGGGCCCGTGAGCCATGGCCGCTGAGCCTGTGCGTCCCGAGCCTGTGCTCTGCAACGGGAGAAGCCACAACAGTGAGAGGCCCGCGTACTGCAAAAAAAAAAAAAAAAAAAAAAAGAGGATCACTTAAATGTCCTAATTTCTGGAGTATGGTTTTCATACCATCACTGTCAATGTCATTGGAGGTAAGCCCAAGCTGGTGTCTCTTTGATTACTGTTCCTAGTCCCATCCATTCACTTACTAGTCATTAGTCATTCTTTAATAAATCCTACAAAAGCTTTGTGAGGGGATAGTTCCACACGAGACACAAGAGAAACAGAAAACACTGCATTCAAGGAACTTGCAGTTTCCTTGGAAGAAATATCAAGTGTAGTGGATACTGAAGGGTTTCTGATGTAACCTGGTTATGGAATCTCAGGACTCAGGTTAGCCTAAATTTGCCACTTCTCGACTCTGGGACTTGGGTCGGGTACCGAAAGCCTCTGAGCTTCAATTTTCTCATGTTTGGAATGAACCTGCTTGGACACATGCTCTGGGAGTCCCCCTAAATTCTCTGGGTGCTCTAAAACACGTAAGTAATAGCCACAGTCCAGACAGGAATGAGCATCAAAGTGACTGCACAGGCTTGAGGAAGACCTCAGGTTCTCACTGTGCCTCTGAATTTTGCATTCAGTAGTGGAGGCCAAAGTACAAGGAAGGTGTGGGATACACACCTAGATTAGGAATCTTGACTGTGAAAAAGGAGTTGGCTTATTTAATCTTTCTGTGTCCTCACCAAACAGTGGGAATAATAATTTCTACCCTACTCACTCCACAAAGTAGTTGTTAGGATCAACTCTGGTTAGGTATGTAAATGTGTTTTGAAAACTAACAAGCATCACGGGAATGAAAGAATCGGACCAGGGAGCCGTGGATCCCTGTGTAGAAGGCACCCCCAATGATAACTGCTGGAAGGTAGGCTCCATCTTCTGGCTCTACAGGAATGGGAGGATGCTGAGTCTTGGGCAGCAGCTGTGCGCGACTGCAATGGCTTACCTCTTGCTGTGTTGCTGTCAGGATAGGACTGTCCATCCTTGATTTTCATTGTCTACCTGTGGATACTAAAGAGAAGGGCTTTTCACACATAGGCAAAGTCCTAGAGATCTAGTGCGTACCGCTGAGGTACTTGCTTCAGGAAGCTTCACTGAATTTTCAAGGCTCTGCTGCTGGAAGTTTCCTTAAAAATAAGATTTATTATTGATTGGAAAAAAAGTGTGCAAAGTGAAACATTCTTTTGAAGCTTTGCGACTGCCCCTCCCTTCTGAAGAAATACGTGCTTTCATTCTTAGCAGGAAAAATGAGACAAAACCCAAACCATTCTTTTCATAATATGCTCCTTGCTAAGAACTTTGCTAGCTCACTAAGGGAGGTAGGTGAATTTTTAAAGAAACTTCATCTCCTTGCTGAAATGAGAGGAGGACAGTCACAATGGGCTCCGAGAGAAAGAACTTTGCCTTTACAGACAGTGTGTGCTTCTGAGACAGAAACCTAGGGAAGGAGGAGAAGTGGGGTGGGCATGAAACTTTAAGAAGGAGCAGGTCTCCTGATGGTCAGTTGATAAGGCAGCTAGTTAGCAACGTATTCATCCCTGGTGGCATGTGGAGATCTTCCAGCAGGTTCTCAATTAAGGGAGCTGCCTTTCCTTTCATTCTCTTCACTTTTGTGTTAAATGTTAACAACCTGATGCTATCTATTACGGTGCCATTATCCCAGAATGTTGACTGAACTGGTTCTTTTATCTCTATTATGGGGCTGCCTCACTTGCAGATTTATGCATTTTTGATATTAAATTCTTTATCTCATTAAGCCTAAGCTCTTGTTGACTTTTATTGACCCCCTGCCCTGGTCCCCGCTACTTTTCCATATTTAATATTGAAACATTTTTTTCAATGCCCCCCTTGGCTTTGTTGCCATCCGTTTGACGGCTGTCCCTAATGGCCTGTGCTGTTTGCTCTGTTCTTGAACTTGGTGGGGTCACACAGTCTTAAACAGTGATGTCCTCTGAATGTCCACCCTTGCTGTCCAGCTAAGTTGCCCTGTGTCACAAGCTCTGCCTTTTTCTCCGCCCCTAACTACCAACCGCTCCTAATCACTTAAATAAACACCTTCCCTCCTGGTACCCCAGGCCCCCTGAGCCTTTTGGGTTTTGTTTAGCTGAGCTGCTAATGCTCTGCCTTGTCCAGCGCCCCCTGGGCCAAAGGCCACGGTCCGGGCAGGGTTGACCAGCTGCTTGAGGTGGCCACAAAAGACACCAAAAGCCAACTTCAGCTAGGAGCAGGCAAATGAATGTATTCATTTATCTTTCTTTCCCCCAAAACCTACCCACAAACTCAATCTACTGCCCAGCTTGAAACAAGACAAAGAGAAAATATTGGAAAGGGGGCGGGTGTGGCAGGCGAGGCCCTCTCGCCCCAGAAATCTTAGCTCCCTTCTTGGGGCCGTCTGTTCAGTTTCACAACACTTACACGACCAATTTCCAGAATTGAAGTTGCCTGGTGTTTTGATTCTTCCTTTGCCTGTGCATTTGTGCCCTGAAGGTCCCTTCCAAATGGATACTAATTGTGAGGGCTGCACACTGCTGGCTGCTCCAATGCCCCAGGGCCCAGAGGACCTGCTTCTCAAAGCCTTAATTGACAAGGACCTGTCTGTATTTAGGAGCAGCTGGTCCACAGCATTGGCACATCAGTGCAATCTTAACGCAGCATCCCTAGCCCGGAGGAGGATGAGGGTAAATGTGGTTAAAATGAAGGAAGATTTATAGCCGGCCCCCTTGGGTAATACGACAGAAGACAGCTCCCAAGATTTTCCCCTACGAGGGGGTTCATTCATCAGCTCCCCGGCCTGGTAACCGGGTAGGAGGCGCGCTCCAGCTATTATTACTAATGGGGGAGGGGAGGAGGGCCACTTCGAACAATTAGGCAGGTGACAATATTCCACTACAATGCATCGCCCCCCGAACCGGACCGACTGCCGCGGCTGTCTCACGCCTCCGCGGGCCTCGGCGCCGGTGCCTCCGCCTGGCTCCGGCTCTGGGTTAATAGTGGCGCCGCCGGCGGGCTGAGGAGAGAGCGGGGAGGACACTCCGGCTGCAGTGCCCGGGAACACGGAGGGCTTCTGCGGCCGCTGGGACTCCTCGTAAGGGTGTCTTAAAGCCCCAAACGGCCCTTGGCAAGGGCGATTGCGTACGCTAGTTTCTCCTTCCTGCGCCGGGGCCGGCGCGCCGGGCTTCCCGGCTTCTCAGCTCCCTGTTCCACGCTGCCCTTCTGAGAGCCTTTCTGAATCCCGCTCGCTCGGTAGATACAGCCATTCAGAGGGTCACAAAGAAGGTTTATTGGTTCATGAGGAACCCGGTTTTGTTGCGATGTGTGGGAAATACTTTGATGTGCGCCCAGTTCGCACGTGTGAGCAGGCATAATGGGTTTGGGGATCTTCATTGAAATTTGAAGTTTTAAAGCAGAAATTCCCTAACTTTTGCCTGTTTTTCTCAACTTTTTCTTTTTCTTTTTTTATTCCTTCAGGAACAATGCCAACATTGAAGCCCTCGGTGGGAGTCTGCACAGTTGGAGATCTTTGGTGCCATTTTAGACATCTTGGATTTCATCAATCAAACTGACTGCAATTTTCCATAAAAACCCTGAATTTGGGTCAGAAAGTGGGCAAAGTAGATAAAGATCGTTCGAGCTGTCTTATGAGATGATAAATAGATATCCTTTCAGGCCAACAATGCCAAAGTGCAGTTTTGTGATTCCCTTCCAAGGGTTCTGAATGCAGTGAGTCGAAAGGATTTATACATGTTTTCCCATGGTTTAGGAGGTGTCTTTACATACTTGTCTCTAGTAGCCTGACCTTTTCCCGTACTGAGTTGCTAAGTGTGTTGGTTTGGGTTTTTTTTTTTTTTCTTGGTGTGTGTGTGTGTGTGTGTGTGTGTTTTCACCAAAACACACAAGAAGGTTTTTTTTTTTTCTTCCATTGCTCAAATCAATAGAATATGGGTTTGATCTAGATAATTCTCTGTCAATAGACTGGCTGCAGGAGCGCATGAGCTGGTGTGGAAATTCCATTTGCTCAGTGGTTGCTCACGAGGCGCTTGAGATACCATTTTCGACACCATGCTGGGTGTAAACCCATTTTCCTAACAACAACGACACCCACTGGCACTGTGTCCTTCCTATTCTTGAACTTGACGAATGGCCTTTTATATAAGGTGGATAAAAGGAGACACTAAAAGAAACCCCAAAAGGGTATTTAATCCACTACCTCCGGAGATCTTTCAACGTGTTAGCTGAAATAACTTCTAAGTGAAGAAGAATATTTTACATTTTTCCTCTTCATTATGAAGAAAATTATCTGTTTATTCAGCATGCATTACACACCACGGCCTAATCACTGATCATTGTGGTTTAAATCCCCTTCCTTTTAAATCTTCTTGACCCTTCTCCTCAAAATGTTTTCATTTTGAGAATCCCTTCACTCAGTGTTTTTAGTTAACCAGCTATCTTAAAAGATTCTTGAAGAACAGTACTGGTTCTTCATTGAGAAACCATGCTTGACATTCTTGTTTATTTATGAATTAATTATCTGGCATGAACTCAGATCTTGTGCGGGTGTACACAATTATGCAGCAAATATATTTATAGTTCTTGTTGTAAGATTTTCCCCCCTATACTCATACGAACATCATCTCCTTTTTGTGCTTTGCTTTTCCATACTCCCTAAATATCAAATGTATGTTACAAAGCATCTATAGGAGAGACTGTGGTACAGTGGGAGTTAATTACTGTTATTAACTTACTGGCTTTATTAGTTTTGAATGAAGCACATAGTTGTGGCTACAGTTATTTAAGCACTCTTTATTAGCTAAAATAATTTGCAATTTTTGGACACACTCTCACTGTAAAATTTAAAATGGCAATTGGAGATTCAGAAAAAAATTCCCACCTCTCATTTGTCTTTAATAACTCCTGCTGTCAAGTAGTAAACATTTTAACTTAATGTATAGCTATCTGATGACCCTTTATATCACTTTTTCAATGTCATTTTATTACCACTTTTACATTTTGTAAGGTAGAAAACATATCTACTAAATATAATATCAAGTGATATTTTAAATTTAAAAGTATATTCTGGAATTCAGAAAGACCACTGCACATAGTAAATTCATGAACGGAAAAATAATTATTTATCTTGTTTAATATTTTCCCTAATGCCCTGTCATTCTCTTTTGCTCTTAATATTTATTTTAGATATATCCATGGTATCTATGAAATCTATTTAGTAAGAAGGGACAAGGGGAGAAGTATAGTAGAAAAACTAAAAGTTGAAATCTTGTTAGTTACTTCCAATCAGGATATCATAAAAGCATATCTGAAATTATTATCTAAATAAATGGAATGGTAGAATTTTACTATTGAAGTCTGTTTTGCACATCTTCTTTCAGGAATCCACTTACCATGCCAAACAGTCACTGGCAAAATTTTTACTTTGGAATTTTGTCAGTTTTGTTCTGTACATATACATACAGTGAAAGCATTTGATCATTGTCATTCTGGATGAGAACAGAGGCCTTATTGATGAACAGAAAAATGTCAAGCAGTTCTATGCGGTGCACTATGGTCTATAAAGTACAGTGCAAAGGACAAATGGTGAAGCAAAAACTTAAAGCTTCAGATTTGAAGGTTCATTCTGGAAACATGTGTTTGAGTTTATGACCAGGCAGAAAGTAATTTGGGCTTTCTCAGGTATTGTTTTTCCAAAGACCAGAACTGTAAACCAGAGAGGGAATGTCTGGAGCAATTTAACTTCCCATTTTTTAGATGAGAAAACTGAGGCTGTGTAGATAAGATGGTGGTCACAATGTTCACTCATGGTAGGACAAGAGCAACTGAGCTTTCTCCCCACCTCCTCTCTCTGGTCCCTTACTAAATCAGGGACACATTTCTCCAGCATTCTTTTTTTTTTTTAAACATCTTTACTGGAGTATAATTGCTTTACACTGTTGTGTTAGTTTCTGCTGTATAACAAAGTGAATCAGCTATACATATACATATATCCCCATATCCCCTCCCTCTTGCGTCTCCTTCCCACCCTCCCTCTCCCACTCCTTTAGGTGGTCACAAAGCACCGAGCTGATCTCCCTGTGCTATGCGGCTGCTTCCCACTAGCTATCTATTTTACATTTGGTAGTGTATATATGTCCATGCCACTCCCTCATTTCATCCCAGCTTACCCTTCCCCTCCCCGTGCCCTCCAGTCCATTCTCTATGTCTGGGTCTTTATGCTTGTCCTGCCCCTAGGTTCTTCAGAACCATTTCTTTTTTTTTTAGATTCCATATATATGTGTTAGCATACGGTATTTGTTTTTCTCTTTCTGACTTACCTCACTCTGTATGACAGACACTCTGTAGGTCCATCCACCTTACTACAAATAACTCAATTTCATTTCTTTTTATGGCTGAGTAATATTCCATTGTATGTATGTGCCACATCTTCTTTATCCATTCATCTGTCGATGGACACTTAGGTTGTTTCCATCTCCGGACTATTGTAAATAGAGCTGCAATGAACATTGTAGTACATGACTCTTTTTGAATTATGGTTTTCTCAGGGTATACGCCCAGTAGTGGGATTGCTGGGTCGTATGGTAGCTCTATTTTTAGTTTTTTAAGGAACCTCCATACTGTTCTGCATAGTGGCTGTATCAATTTACATTCCCAC
The DNA here is from genome assembly GCF_008692025.1 of Phocoena sinus. Lineage (NCBI taxonomy): Eukaryota > Metazoa > Chordata > Mammalia > Artiodactyla > Phocoenidae > Phocoena > Phocoena sinus. The sequence goes on along the minus strand of NC_045767.1, from coordinate 67,228,601 downwards.
CAACAGTGCAAGAGGATTCTCTTTTCTCCACACCCTCTCCAGCCTTTATTGTTTGTAGATTTTTTGATGATGGTCATTCTGACTGGTGTGAGGTGATACCTTATTGTAGTTTTGATTTGTATTTCTCTAATGATTAGTGATGTTGAACATCCTTTCATGTGTTTGTTGGCAATCTGTATATCTTCTTTGCTCTCCAGCATTCTTTTCCATGTCCATAAAAAAGAAAGAAAAAAGAAACCCCAAAGGCATCTACATCCAGTTCAAGATCCTCCTCTCACTTGCAGTTTACCTTTAATAAGCTAATGTCTGCACAGGCCAAAGGAAGCACAAGGGCAGCTAAATCAATGCCAACAGCCCACCTGGGGAGCTGGGCTACAGGAGTTCTCCTTTCATGGAAAATCTTTGTTCTTTAGAATTATCTGGGTAGTTCCCTCGATATTCCCATTTCTGTTTCCCTAGTTGCAATAAAATGAAAGAAATGAAATTGCTTCAAATAGGAAAAAAGAAAGAAAGAGAAAAAGGGCTGTGCCTTTTTTTTGTACATACAAAGAGGAAAAATGCCCCCAGGTGAGTGGGAAAGAAGGTATTTGGACCCACAGTTGTCCAGTTTGCCTGTTGACAAATCCTGAATTTATTGTGTGATTCATTTCACCCTTCACTTCTCTGGATAACTACCACCACATCCTAAGCAATTATATAGAATTTACTTATTTTCCTAACACTATAATATTTTAAATCCATCATTTGACACAAATCCATAATTTGACAATTATCAATTATGCTTTTCAAAAATCTTTTAATGCTTATGTTAACATGCGCAATAAGCAGGGATAGCATTCTTCTTATTTTCAATAATGACATTCATTAACTTGCTATCAGCCCCTCTTCTATGAGGATGATTATTTTAGTGGGTATTGTCAAATCTTACAATTTCTGAAAATGATGTGGTTTACTGAAACAGTTTTAGGGGTTTAAAAGGCAATGCCAAGTAAATAATTTAAACCAAATCTACTTCCTCTCTCATTTAGTTGGGTAATTTGAACAGTAGGTGTCATGAATTCTCTGAATGATTTGACCTTCTGATCTTACTCTACCGTGTACATGACTTAAAAATTTGTTAAAAATAGCACTTTATTGTTTCTTTACAAGTATGTGAGACAATTTTACTTTAGAACATTTTCAAGTTTTAATAAGGATTTAATAACATCTGGATTTAATAGAGGAGGCTAACATATGGGAAGGTTTTTAAAGAGCCATTCACATTAAATCCCCAAAATGGTTTCAATCAGCAGGTATCCTGATGTTTATTTAATGAAGAAATGTATGAGCAGCTGCTGCCTCCCAGTTTTAGATGTAGTTATCTTTCATTGTGCTGCAACAAATCAGGAAGAAGAACAGATTTTAGCTATAATTTGGGATCATTCTATTAGATATGCAGGCCTGCAACAGTAGATTCATAAACAAGAGCAAGGAGGAAAAAAATCAAATATAACAACTCTGGGGATGGGATCTATGGGTCGTGTTTTCAGATCTATTGCTTAGTTTCTAGGCCGTAAGAAATATTCAAGTTTAGATTAAGCCCTAAAAGGCCTTGTGTAGATAAATAAAAATCCAATCTGACACTGATTCTTGACTGACCTTGCGGTATTATTGCAGATGGACATATGGGGCTAATTTTTGTTGTCCAGTGCATGGTGGGCATTGATAATACCATAGTATCTCTCTAACTATGCCAAGGAAAAACAGTGGACAACTGAGACTATGATATGGTCCGGAGGGTTTATGGGGCAACAGCTCCCGGGACAGACAGTCTTACAGCGAGTATATCGAGCTGTGAATGCACTGTTCATTTTACCGCTATTTAAAAAAAGAGATTTGGGGCCGGTAAATACATTTATTTCTTTGGTGCATGTCTGCCTTTTGAACAAATATGAGCTGTGGGGACAGATACTGATTGCTCTCAGTATCAATGCATATGCTTACGCTGGACCTCTTAAAAATGAATAAAGATAGTATTTGGCAAACCTAACAGTAAACTCCTTACTTTAGAGAGCAATTATGGGAACATTTTCATAACTTCAGCCTTGGGGATAGGGTTAACTACAGTCTTATAACTTATACCTAATATTTTTTGTGAACGGTTCCCAAGTTTGGCAGAAGGGTACCCTTCTTTTAAGAGGGGTAGCTTGAATCTGCTGTAACGGGGCCTACTGTAATGGGTTAAGTTGGAATTGTATTTTTAAATTATCCATCCAGGGTCGTTACAAGTGATACATTTATTTGGGAAGTTCTCTGGCAAGGCAGGGTTTTTTCCTTCATCTTTTCTCCCCCGCCCCTTTTCCCCACCAGTTTCACCACAATACATATTCATTAATTTTTAATATGTTTATTGGTGACTAAGGTGAAGTATTTGTCTGATTTAGACTTTCAGAGGCCCTAAGTATTTCATGCAAATTCCTACAGTGAGTCTGAAACGAAGAAGACAAAAGGGAGGTAACTTGAGCTATTATCTGACAGCAATGAGCTCTAATGACTGACTGGGTGTAGGTGAGGACCAGAAATTTGGATTACTTTGTAATTGACCTGTATTGCCTGTTACAGATCTGGCAACTGGGTTTGCCCGTGAACTGACTGCCGTGGCCGAACACACAGCCAACATCAGGAAAGTAGCTTTTAGCTCACTAAAAAAGCAAGGACTCCAAGACTGGAATCTGGGCCCTCCTACTTCCCAGCTGTGTGGCCTTGGGCAAACAACTTAACCTCTCTGACGCTCGTTTTCCTCACTGGGTTGTTAGGAGGACTGAATGATCAATATTCGCTAAATGCTTAGAACAAAATAGTTCTGACCACACTCGTCACAGTGAGGAGGCTTCCACTCCATCTCCCTGTCTTCACTAAGAAACCCCTCACACCCAGAGTCTCCTCGCTTCCAGATCCCTGCAAAAGCAGCCTCCACTGGGTGTGAAGACTGTTCCGCCCGCCCCTGACTGCTCCCGGGATCCCCTCACATCTTAACACCTTGATCTGCCCCAGGCCTGGCTGGCCGCAGGTCCGCTGGACCGGAGCTGGAGTGTGAGCCGGGATGAGGCCAGGGACCTCGCACCCAGGCGGATGGCAGAGACTCCGAGGGGCGCAGAAAGGCCTGGAAGCGGGCGGGAGCGGGCGGGGCGCACTCGAGGTATATGCTAATGAGCAGCGCGGGCAGCGCCCGCCGCCGCCGGCGCGCTCGCAGCCCAGGAGCCGCGCCCCGGCCGGGGCACGCGGTGCCACTCAGGCCGGCGGGGGGCGCGCAGCTCGCAGCAGCCGCGCGCCCGGGCCTCTCAAAGCCCCTTTCAGCAGCTCTGCAGGTTCCTCACCAGAGGAGTCTGGAGCGACATAAAAGCGCATTATGAAAATTATAATATCAGCCACAGAGCATGTCCACGGAGGCAGCTCTGCACCTTTGAGGCATTGAGGCTCGTTCAGCTGGGCCGAGGGGGGAAATATCCATTTGAATTCGGCCCCTGAATGGGGGCAGCGGCGGCGGCAACGGCAACAGTGCCTCCTTTATCCATCCGGCCACCTCTCCTGCTTGCTCATTCCCGGGCTGTTGCACCTTGTCTCCTTATGGGCAAGGGTGTGGAGCGGCAGGGGCACTGGGAGGACAAGGGAGCAGAAGTGGGGGGCCCCAATTCACAGCCGCGCTAGGACAAGGAGCGTTGTCACTCGGGTGCCCAGGAGAATGATAAATGAGGCTTTCTGGGGCCCAAGGAAATTGTTCTGCTGGGGATTGGAGGAGCGGGGGTCAAGGGCTGGGTGCATTTACCGGAGGCTGGAAGGGAGTGGATTCGGGGGTCATGCCCTATTTCCTTGTCTTTGTGCCAAGCCGGAGCAGCCATTTTTAGGGCATTCTCCCCATCAGAGCTCGGATTCCGGTATCTGGAATTACGGGGTGGGCAAGGGTGAACACCTCTAGGCTCGGGGACCCAGGTGCAGCCCTCTGGTCTCTGTGTGAGGACCGCACACATCTTGGACTCCAGTGGGGGAGCGGACACCTGCAAGCTCGTCAGAGACGGAGCTGAGGTCGGAGTGGACCCCGCACGAGGGTCTCCTCCCAGCCTGCAGGGTGCGCCATTTCGGCTGTCTGACTCCCAGTCAGGCCTTATCACGCCAGCCTTCCCCTCGATCCCCTCGGACTCCTTCGGTTCCTGGGGCGGAATTCGCACGCTGGGGCCCCGAGGCGGGTGTGATCTATTATAGCAGCTGAGTTGCCTCACCATTCAGCGCCCTGTCCATTGTCTTGTTAATCACCTTTCATTATGGACTGCTCAGGACCATCATAAAGCTTTTAATATTAATAAGGCCCAGCGCACCAGTCCCCGCACCGCGGTGCTGAGCGACCCGGCAGACAGTGCAGGTGTCGCGCTGCAACCTGTTCAGCCAGCCAGGGCGGGAGTGGCCCGGGGTTAGCGCGCCGAGCTGGGGGAGGCAGGTGGCGCCGGGTTCCAAAAGAAGACGGGGAAGAAAAACAAAACAAAACAAAACCCCACGTCCAAAAAAAAGGGGATTTGCTTGGCTCTGAAGTGTGCGCCCGAAGAGTTTAACTCTAGGGGAGAGGGGAGGTGAGAGCTGGGGGTGGATAACGAAAGGGTCCGCTTGGGTAGGGATGTGACATTTCCTGTGGTGAAGCCTGCATTGGCTGCTAATAGAGATCTAATTGATGGGTGAAGTCCCATTTCCGCGCGCGCTCCTTTATTGCTCCATCCAGTCTGTTGCAAAATATAACCTTAATTTGATTTAGCAATTCCTCCAGGATTCGGTGCGAGCTTCCAGCCCAGGAAAAAAAAATCGTTATTAAAAAAGTTAAAGTACAGACTTGGATTCGGTGCGTTGCCTTTTAAAAATCTTGCCCCAGCTCTTGACATTTAGCACTTTCTCTTTTTGTAATCGCCCGGTCTTTTATGATTATTAATACCCGCAGTGCTCCGGGATCCGCGCAGTGCGCGGTTATCAGGGATGCAAATTGGCGCGGAGGCGCAGAAGCCAGTGGGTGCGTGGGCTGCGGCCTGGAGCTACAGGCCCGTTGGGATTCGCGCCGCCCGGATGGTTTAGAGTTTCCGTAATCCCATCCCTAGCCCAGGATTCCCGCAGAGGCCGCCCAGGGACAGCGAGTCTTGCAGCAGGAGCTGCCTGGTGCCAGGTGGTGGCGCGCAGGTGGGAGGGGCCCGGGTGTTTTCACTCTCCCACCTTAGCTTCCCAACAAGGTTTAAAAGTAATAGCACAGGGCGTAAAGGTGCCTGGTCCATAACATAGCTGTTTGCGTGCATGAGGTGGTCCAGAGGCTATGACTCTGGATCCTGTACGGAGATGAAACTTAGCTCTTGTTTGTGATACAAATTGGATGTGAAGAGGCCATTCTAAGGTTATGGCTTCCTTCCTCACTTCTTCCCTGCCTCTGTCCCCAGCCCCCAACCCACCCCTGCTTCTGTCTCCTAAAAGTCAAATGTATATCCTCCTCAACACCTAGTCGGTTCCAAGAGACTTCAGAGCAATAACATGTCTATCTTTTTTGTTTATTTCTTCCTTCTCTTCTTTCTCCCAGTAGGCTGGGGAAGCCCCTTAGGGAAATCCATTTGTATCTAGACATCCGAAGTCATATCAAAGACATTGTTACAAAAAATACCCACAAACAATAGCGCCTTTCTGAATTGCTCTTTACCATGTCAACAAAGTTGTGTGAGAGAAATGATGGGGTTTAAACCCACCCATTACCAGCCATATGATCTTGGTTTAATTCAGTATCTTAGCCTTGGCTTTTTCACTTTGAAAATGACATCGAAAATAAAAATAAAACACTTCCAGAGGTTGTTTTGAAGTAATGTGTGAGAAAACCCCTTGTAACGTGTTTATAAAAATAAAATAATCATCATAAAAACCTAAAAATAGAAATCTGAGTCATTAGTAGAATAGAACTTCAGAAAATTGTAGAAGCCTCCTTTCCCCAAATTTAGAACTGGGTTTTGTAGAGGTTACAGCAGATGGTGCTTCATGATTCACTTTGCCTCAGAAGGCCCTAAATTTAGTGCGAGGCTTCTCTCTGGAACTTGGATCCCCCAGAATATTTTTTTTTATAACCAGCATTTGCATCTGTCAGTCTTAAAACACTTCACTGTGTTGGAGACCAGCCGTGGTCTCCAGTTGCACCAGCAAATATTAAATGAGTTCTTTAAAAACTGATCATCGAATTTCCCAAGTCCAACTCCAAGAAATCTCCTGGAACAGCAAGAAGATGAGGCCTGAGCATCTGGTGGTCACATAAGTCATCCTGTGCACCCTCTCCCCCCGCCCCCCACCCCAGGATCTTCATCCCTGAGATGTGGAGCAGTGGGAAGAGTGCTCAGGCATTCCCTGGCCGCACCGCCTCTCTGCAGCGCCCTTGATGGGTTTAATGAGGCAGAACAGCGTGAAGGGGATGTGAACTGGTCCAAATGATTGATGAAGCCAGGGGCAAAGCCCAGGCGTTTCCAGATAAAGCCCCATACAGCCCGTGATAAAGGCGGGATAGTGGCAGGGCTGGACTCCTTCAAAAGCGGTGGCCCAAATGCATTGAGAGGAAACAGGGAGGGAAGGTGCTCTGTTGTTACCTAATCAGTTCAGGCACTAAGCCACCAGCCACAGAGAGCAGAGGAGAGCTGCAGAGGAAGTGGGGAGGGTGAAAGGAGCTGATCTCTGTGCTGGTGCTCTGTCTGTCTCTCTGTCACACACACACACACACACACACACACGCACACACGCACACATGCACACGCACGCACACACACACACACAGCTGCCTCTCACTCTTTCTCCCTTCTGGCCTAGCCAAGACCAGATCAGCCTCAGCCTCCACAGATGTCCAGGTACTCAGCGTGGGACCTTCCCCCAGTCACAGAGAGAGGGAGCAAAGGTCCCAGAGGAGCAGAAGTAGCTTGGCAGGCCTTACTCAGTGTTAGGGCACCTCCTGGTTCCCTTCCTAGGTATTAGAAAGTAATGATTACAACAAAAGATTCTAGTCTGTGAAGGGGTGGGGGAGGTCCCAAACGCACTCAGGGATTTTAACGAAAAATTTTTTTCTATTTCTCCGTTAAAAGCAAAGAAATAAAACAAGATTCATTAGCTTAATGTAAAAAAAAACAACCCTAATTTTTTCTATACATATTGTTTTTGAAAAGTTGGTGTACTATAGTTCTTAAAACAAATAAATAAAGAAGATAAGAGTCATTTGCCCAGAAATAATTTTGGAATTAGAGTGCTCAGTGACTGGGAAAGCAGTAATGCCAAATGAACGTAAATATAGCAGGTGACACCCTGCAGTTAAGCTGCTTCTGCTCCCTAAGAAATCGAGTGAGAATAAGGCGAAATGTTACCTTTTTTTCCTCCTGGGCCTCAGGGCCTGGTGGATAAACACAGTCCCTTTTTCCCCCACAATCCAAAATCAATTCATAAGTGTGGTATGGAAGGATTAAGGAGCATTTCCATCCATGGAAGGGAAGTTTTGGGTTTTAGTAGGGGTATATTTTTTTACACAGTCCATTATATATAACTTCCACCTGTAAGTTTTAGTCATTGACTAGAACTCATCTTCAGTTTCTCTTTCATGGATGTAGAAGCTGTATCTTATGTTCTATGTTTCAAAGGGCAGGTATGATAATGTTGCTGGTACCCATGAAGATTTGAGAGCTCTGTAGATGAATGAGGTGGTAAGAACCCTCCCCCTCTGCAACTTCTGATTTTTTAAAAGGAACTTGCCTGGACATTAGCCTTCTACTTTTCCAAACAGCATTTGTATGATATAATGATTTATTCTCTCCGTTTTTACTATTCACGCCTGTCAAGTGCAGGTCATTCTTCTTCTTTGGTCCCTGAGTTTTTAACTTAGAATGCAAGCTCCTGGATTATAGGTATCCTGTCTATTGAATGATTGTGTATTGTATTACAAGCAAGTAGAACTTAATAAACAAATCATATGAGCTTATCATTTAAAAGAGAAAAGATGGAAAATTATCTTCTAGCACCTTCAGATGCGGAAAGGTATGTCAAAAGTAATCTTTATCTCTGATTGCAAAGCAATATATCTTATTCTTTAGAAAAGAAAATTTTATGATCACAACGTTTCTTAACAACATTCCCTTGAAAACATTTCTCAATTTATTGTATTAAAGTGAATCCTATTCTTTCTTTCTGGAGCTCCTAAATATTATATGTTTACAGAAATCTTTCAAGGAAGGAGATGAGACCAGGACCGAAAATTTAATCTTGAACACAACTAGGGGCTCGTTTGAGACTAGAGGGAAATCATAATCTTTTAAAAACAACATTTAACTACAGTCCGTATCATCTACATAAAATCTTTCTGGCCACATCATTTGCCAAACTGGGTTGTAGAACTGAGATAATTCTCTGTATAATTTGGCTGAATGGACATTTGGTGAATGTAAAAACTTTTCCCTAAAAGTATATTTATAATGACTAGATATTGTAAAGTATGTATCTGCATGCACATTATTGAGAAAAAAAAAGAGATTTTGATCCCAAACTCTCTCATTTATTCAAGTAAATTGATTTTGTTGATTAAATAACTGCTTAGCTCTCAACTTCTTGTCTATGAACAAAATAAACTGCAAGGTTTTCGGAAAAGAAGGCTGCTTTGTGTCTCTGGGTCCCTAATATTAAGTAGAAGTATCTAGTATTGTTACTTTAAAGATAGAGCAAATCCATTTCCCCCAAAGTTGGCCTGAATTTCTGATTGAGGGTCCCAGGAACTTCTACAGCTGTAACGGGAACCCTGCAGGCAGTGTGCTTACAGAAACTACTCAAGACAAAACACAGTTAACTTTTTACGCAATTATTTTCTAATATGTATTGGAGATAAATGCACCTGCAAGGTAGACTTTAATTAGCTGCTATATAGGAAAAGCTCTTGTTGTCTTCTTAATAGATTTAAGTTCCTATTGTTTTACTGGATTTTAAGAAAAATTGTAAAGGAGGTTTGTGCAGATGAGTGAATCAGCACTTTTGTACCTTAAACGTTAAAGAGTGAAATGGTTTTATACTAAAAGATACAGGAAAAGATCTCAGCATTAACATAAGTAGATATGATTATTTGTATTTGGGGAATATTTTTGTAGTCGTAATAAAGATGTTAATCATGAGAAAAATTTCCTGAAAGTGAGTTTTTAAAAAAAACCTCTACTAGACATTGTAAAATGTCTCTTTCTATTCCCTTTCCTCTCCCACTTTAATTCAAGTTTTGTTTTTTCATTAAAAAAGAAAATAGTTGATTATTACCTCCTCATTTACTTTCTTTTAAGGAAGGTCAAGGAAATGAGATTAAAATTGCATTTAAATTTTGCAGGGGCTGAATTTTTACTTAATTTTCTTTTCATGATAAATATTATTTTATTAGCTTGTCCGAGTATCATTACTAAGGCTATGCACATATTTGCATAGCTATTTCTTTACGCTTAGAGTTTTCCAGAAACATTTTATTTGCTTAAAAGTGCAGGGTGAAAAATTTTGCTCTTCCTCTGAAAACTGGCTGATTGTGGAATAAAAATGATGAAACTTTTTATGTGCTTAGGCCTCACTGGATCTCTAGGGAAATCTGGAGAGAAATGACAAAATAACTAGCTATAGTGACTGAAAAATTGCATTTGTTCAAGTGTAGGATGGAATTTCATAAACATTGGAATTTACATAACTATTTATGTGACTATAGAGTTTCATAAGCAGGAAGTATTGATGTTTGATACTTACATGGCTATAGTTTTAGTACATTTGTTTGATAGTGATGTGGGTGGATTTTGTTTGTGTATTTAAATGAGGCTGAATGCATAGTCTTTTGATTTTTATTTCTTCTATCTTCTATGGTAAAAGCAAATCAAAACAAAGGAACTTCATGGCCTTAACTCAAGTCCAAATTCCTTGGACCTCTTGATAAAGCTTTAAGGTCACTAAGTTAAACACACCAGGAAGATATAAAATTTTGGCTCTTAAAAGTCAAATATCTTTATCCATATTGTGAATAACAAGATATCTTCCCAGCTTTTACGATGTATTTTCAAATTAATTTATAAAAGAGGTTGGTGATTAGTAATGTTTCACAAAGACCTTAGCTATGCAATTGTCTAAATACATCATTCATTCAAACTTGGAAGCTTAATGTTCACGAGATTCATCTTCCTTTGCACATAGAGAACATACTCCATATTTTCAAAGACCATCCACCTATTTATTGTTTTGAAAATAAATGTCACTCACAATCTAGCTTCCACACATTCTAGATACCCTTTTGTGAGACTCTTTTTATTATATAATTTCTTCACAGGTCATTATAAGAAATGCTATTTACCTCATTTTTTCCATAAAATATGTTTTCTCAGTAGGTCCTACTCTATCAACGAAAAATGTTTGTATATTCTCAGTCTTTCCTGTGATTTTTCATTATATATTCTGGTTTAGGAATGGGTCTTTAAAATTTTTAAACAGTTTTTAAGGAAAAAAAAAAAGCCCACTGGAAGTGAATAAAATGCACAACAAAGATTAGCTGGGAAGTGTTCAATGTGCCTTGTTTGCCTTGCTTTTTTCAGAAGCCACTCCTGTCAGTGGTCAGTTATAATAAAGGAAGAACAAAGTTCCTTGATGTACAACTGAAAAAAAAGCTGCCTGCAGTTCCTTTCAATTGCCCCGTTGCCCAGGCAGGCCGGCCTCCAGCCAGAAGCCAGCAGGCAAAATTTAACAGCCACGCTTCAAAACGTTAGTAGCAACTATCAATGCATCCATAACTCTTAGCCCTCTAGATATGGGGTCATCTTTCAATACTACCCCACTGTCATATACAACATTTGTCTTGTCCCACATTCAACTGATTGTGTCAAACTATGGAGGAACTATATAATACACATATACAATAGCACAATGAAAGCAATAATCTCCAACCCAGCTTCTTTATTTATTTGAGTGCTATTACAAAGTTTCCTGCAGTAAGGAGAAGCTGGGGAGGCCGTGACATGTTCCAGGCCCGCAGTGGATCTTAGAGGAGTGGAGGCTCTGGAGGGCTGAAGTACAGAATGCAGTTGCTTTGGTGTTATGAAAGAATCCAGCTTTTCCATTGCTTTGATAACCCGCTTTGTTTTCCTAAATTCTGGTAGTCACGACTTATGGAGAACCTGTTTTCTGTTTTTACTTTAAAAACGTATATTATGCTAATATTTATGGATAGCTAGCAAAATAATTGGTTATTTACTCACCTTGATGTTTAAGTACTACTGATTCTTCGACCAAAACGAATCCTATACGGAAAAGTACATCTTATTTTCTTGAACTGAATCGTATATACAAAATCATAGTGAGAGATTAAAGGTATACTCGCCTTAGAGTTTTTTCAAGTTGTTTTATCCACGTATCAAAGGCTTCAAGAAAATAAAAGTTGGCTTTGGAGAATGATTGCATTTTTCTTTTGAATCTATACCTGCTATAAGGAGTGAAATGTCAACAAGTCAACGGAGAACATTTAATTATTTAGTCATTGGAAAGGTTGGCGAGGCATTTAGACGGAAGCCTGAATGACTGGGTAAAATAATATTGAGAAGTACTGCACTAAATTTAGAAATATTACCTCAAGCAGAGATTTATTAGGCTAAACAATGGTAATAATTTAAAAGCTGTGATACAAATACTCTTGTAATTAGGATTTGTATGAAACTAGTTAATTGTTTTTAGACAATTATTTAATTGTGTGATTATATTGCAATGTTTCTGAGCAATCGAGCTCACTTTTGCTATGCAACATGATGAGAAAAATGACAAAGAAAGGAATGAGTTTCAAGAGAGCGGTGTTCTTTTTAGCAATCAGAAGAAATGCCTTGTTCAAGAATATACGTCAGGATAAGATTAATAGGAAAATGACCATCAAAAACCAAATTGCATGGGGAGGGAGAACAGGATCCTAACCCAGGTGTAACAAATAATTTGTAGTTCATATCCATCACAGAGCAGAGGAAGAGTCACTGAAAGCAGAGTCAGCCTCCTTCCAAGGATGTTCAAAAAGAAAAGGAATCTTGTAAATATCTTCGCAAAAGTCAATTCTCTTTCAACAGTCAAACAATGCTCTTGCTTACATAGCTGCAAAGTACGTGGGGTTTTCTGCCACACGGTAATATTTTTATAGCCCCGCAGTCACCATCTATTCCGTATACACAAACATCCGCGCACCCAGAAAATAATTGCGGATAATTCAATGTTCAGATTCGATAATGGATGCTCAAATAAATATGAGAATTCCAAGCAAATTTGTGCAAATGAAAAAAGATTTCCTCTGACATAATGGCATGGTGCAAGGCTGTGTGTAATGAGCTGTAATTTGTCTGGAAGAGCATTTTAAAGGGGTTGATCCATCCACTGGAAGGCCAGCAGCCGCTCCGAGTCTTGCAGCAGTGAGCTGGCCTGCCTCGTCTCAGAGGAAATTACACCACAAGCAGGCCAAATTTCTGACAACTTCCATAAATTATTTCAGATTTTCATATTTCAAATTTCATCTGCATTCATCATGTGAGTTTGACTGGGGAAAAATGTCTAGGAGGAGTTCTGCTAGCATTCAATGCAGCAGTCCCAGGAGCCTGCCCTGGGACTAGATAATTTAATTTCATTTTGATTAGATTATTCTTGCTGGAGTCTACTGCCAATCTGAAGTATTGTGCCTTCTCTTCTACTTAACCTTCCTGCCCCATGCCTGCTCCAGCCTGCATGCAGCTCTCTGTATTGCAGAATATATTTGAACAATCAAAGTTAGGAGTTATTATTTTGCTTTCCATTGTCCATCCTTATAAAAGCACACATCTTTCACTGGGCTCCCTCTTCCCAGAAATCAGATTACTTCTTTTTTTTTTTTTTGGTTTGTAATATTGTTTACCATTTTCAGTGGAAAGTGCCCTGTAATTTAGGTGGAAAATCTAAAATCATTACTAAATCTCAGGATGATGCAATAGACCAGAAATGAGGATCATCTTTAAAACAACTATAATCATCACTAGGTGATACACAAGAGACTGAAAACAGGTAAATAATGAATACACCCATCCATTAAAGTAAAAATCTATTGTAAACCAAAGTTATTTTTCAACCCTCTACCTAATGGTCAATGAAGAAAACCCTCTGTAGTCGGTCTTCAAAAGCAGGACATTAGAGATTCAGAATACAAAATCTTGTAAACATGCAAAACCATAAACATGATTAACTTACGAAAAATATTGGCACAATAGCAAAATAATATGGGAAACAGACTCAGAAAGGTTTTAAAATATTCTCTTAAATTGAATTTGAATACATGAAATGATGATTAACAGTAAATATGGACTATGGTTACCTCAAAATGCATAATCACAATTTTTTCCTTATTTTAAGAAAATGACTGTGCTTATATGAGATTCAATAACCCAGGAACACCAAAAATGTTTGTCACTTACTAAGTTAGAGGCAAGATTATTAGAAACATAGATAAATAAACAAAGCTAATGTTGTTCTTTAAGTAATATCTATAACTTCCTCCTTATTGAGTTATTTCTTTAAACAATATACGTTTTTTTGATGATATGTGTCTGAACTGAGGACTTTCGGTTCTTTATTGTTCTCCATTTCGATGAAAAAAATTGAATTGGGGTCTGTTATATTGAATTTTGTTCAGTAAATATACTGAAATCATATTTTTGTTAGAAACTATCAATAAATCCAGTATAAGAAAAGTAATAAGATACAAATATGAACAGGACTTTTTGCAAAGGAAATATTACAAAGAGAGTGCGCCCAGAAAATATATTAGGGAATGTGTTTTTTTCCTTGTGCTAGGAGAAAATACAGAAAGAAGGACACGAAACTGTGTGGTTTTTTTTATGCGGTACGCGGGTCTCTCACTGTTGTGGCCTCTTCCGTTGCAGAGCACAGGCTCCGGACGCGCAGGCTCAGCGGCCATGGCTCACGGGCCCAGCCGCTCCGCGGCATGTGGGATCTTCCCGGACCGGGGCACGAACCCGTGTCCCTGCATCGGCAGGCGGACTCAACCGCTGCGCCACCAGGGAAGCTCCTGAAACTGTGTTGTTTTTAATGCAGATTCCATGCTTGAAATAAAAACAATTCTAACTACTATTTCACATGATTCAATAAAATAATTCTTCCAGTGCTGAAAAAAATACATTAGAAACACACCTAAATCTTTTTTCTACATCAAAATAACTTACTAAAAAGACATCACACTTGATAAATAATTGACTTCCCAGATTATGAAAATCCTGAAACTTTTTTGCTGTCCATGTTCTAATAGAGGTTATATAACAGTCTCAATTCTTAAAATCAATTTCAATGGCATATGTGGCTAAATCATCCATATTTAGAACCCCATTATATTCTATCAGTAATATCCTAGGAAAAAGGGAACAAGGACTTAACAAAATCTAATATATTATGGATACATGTTTTGAAGCAGTAGATCGTGTTTATTTCCTCTAGTTTTGGAGATGTTGGGGTCAAGAGAAAAAGAATTGAACGTGTTGATTGTTATTTTTTCCCCCTACTTGTTTAACCGACTTAATCCTCTGGGAAAGGAATGACATTGTAAACTGAACTGACTTGAGGCAACATCATTCTGTGAAGAGTCATAATTTGCTTAGTGACCCCTTGCCCTGTCATATGAAGTCAGACACAAGGCATTGGTCACTAGGGGTGCTAAAAACTTCCGTGGTGTTTTCACTTTTATATGTCATCATGGAAACCAGCACCTTAAACCCAGAAAACTTTAATGACATTTCCTATTAGTTGAGCCCTTTGAACAGTTATATATCCACTTGGATATAGTGGCAGTTGTTAACTAACTTTCCAATAAATAAAATATGGAAAGGAAAAGAATTGTAGTTTGGTATTTGCAGCTTGTCTTAAGATTCTAAAACTTGTTCTAATAAAATTAAAGGCATGCACTTTTAAACTCCTATCTAATTACTCTCTTGAAAATCTCTGTGACTTAATGTTGGAGCCACTGTGCCGTTTGGCATGGAGAACTGGCAATTAAGCTTTTTGTACCCAGTATTCAAATTTGAGAATGTCACTTTATTACTTTGATTTTTAATTATGGACCATGTCAGCAGAAAAACTTCCACTGAGTGCAGTAAAAGAAAAACCCTTTCCTGGAAATGGCAGTCAATGAAGAGAAAAGCAGCATTCCTAGAAATGTATAATTTATGATCAAAGCAAGAGGCTCCTGTGGGCTATCATCAAGGTAGTTTCAAACAAGGACGGAGACTTGTGGGAGTGTTCATGTAGCCGGGTGCCTTTGGCAGCAGAGTTTTGGCTTCTGATGCTGGGGAGTAGCCTAACCGCTTCAAACTTTGTAAGCTGAGCTCTGGAAGAAATGCAATTCCTTTTGTGTCTACACTGTAGAAGTGTCTACACTCATCTTTATTTATTTTTTTTTTTTGCCGTACGCGGGACTCTCACTGTTGTGGCCTCTCCCGTTGCGGAGCACAGGCTCCGGACGCGCAGGCTCAGCGGCCATGGCTCACGGGCCCAGCCGCTCCGCGGCATGTGGGATCTTCCCGGACCGGGGCACGAACCCGTGTCTCCTGCATCGACAGGCGGACTCTCAACCACTGCGCCACAGGGAAGCCCCCTACGCTCATCTTTTTTAATAGAGCAAGGATTTTGTTGCTATCGAGAAGAAAAATTAAAGTCTTAGTATGGTGGGCCATTTTCCCAAAGTAGGAGCATTCTAGCTTTCAGTTAAAAACTTTAATCTCCTGCTCCCATAATTTAGAGGCTGCTATGTTGCCTGGATTGTGTAACTCCAGGGACGCCATTTATATTATTTGCTATGGAGTTGTGCTCTTGGGGGTCACTGTCATAAAATACAGTGGGAATTGTGCCCCTTAGTGTTGTGGAACTCACAGGCTCCTGTGAAAGCCATTATTGAATGGCCTCTGTTAGGTTTCTTTCTGCAAAGGAGAGAAGACAGAAATGGGAAGAGCGGAAAGGACCATTGCGTTCCATTTCTTCCCTCCCTCACCACAAGCACAACCCCTAATTTTCTTTCCACTCCATGTAGATTTTCCAAACAACTATGAAGAGGAACTTATTACAGGTTCAGATCTGCCTAGATGAAGGAGTGGGAGAATGGAACCTTAGCCTGCATTCTGAAGTTCTCTCTCATTTTGACCTCTTTCACAGAGTCAGAGAACCTTAGGTTGCTTAATCAGACAGGCATCACTCCATGAGTCTGAGTGGCAGCACTGCATTAGAAATGAGATCCAGAAGCCAAGTTGACCCAAATGTACCCTCTCAAGATGGCGCTTTGGGAGTCAAATGTAGGCTTTCTTACTCTTAGAGAGACATATTCAGGCCAGGAAAATCTAGTTCTTATCATGGAGATTTGGATTGCTGATAGAATTAGTTCATTATTTGAAAAGATCGCTACTTAAGGAAATGTGACAACTGGCTTAAAACCCAAATCCATTATGTTTAAATCTTTGGTTGAGGAAAGAGTCCATAGGGCAAGGAGCATAGGAGGCAGATAAAAAGAATCAACCTTCTTGGCCTTCACTTTCCTCACCTGTAAAATGGAGTGACTGGATTAGATTATGTCTTCAGTTGTGAAATATGTTGAAAGTAATTGGAAATGAATAATAAAGTACAGGAGTTTGTGAATTTTAATCTTATCTTAAAAATAAATTAGAACAATTTTGCATTCATGTACTCTCAACTATGATTGTTTTGAGTGAGGGAGACATAATGCTCTTTACAGTCAATATCTTGGGAACGGAAGTGCGTCAGCCGTGAGAGTATCATCTGCTAAGACAGAGTTAACTGCTGAACCAGGAGACCTATCAAGAGCTTCCATCTGTGACAGTGAGCATGGTTCCATTCCTAGATGCACCTGTAAATTAGGTAAATTCATCTTTGGCATTTCTCTGCTTTTTGCTTTTTTGGCATTTTATCTGCCCTTTCCACATTATATCTATGCTCTCTCTTCTGTCTCTACCCTCAGCCCTCACTTTGCCCTTGCCTTTTTCTTTCCTCAAAATGAAATCCACCGATTCCAAGTGGTCTACTCCAGCCCAGTTTTGTAAGGTGTTGTTCATGTAACCCTGGTAGTGCTCAAGATTATTTTGGACAGTATCTACACAAATGTTTGCAGTGTAATAGTTAAGTATTTATTTATTTAGTTTTGCAAAGCTATGTTCATTATTATTATTATTTTTTAACATCTTTATTGGAGTATCATTGCTTTACATTGTTGTGTTAGTTGCTGCTGTATAACAAAGTGAATTAGCTACACGTACACATATATCCCCATATCTTCTCCCTCTTGCGTCTCCCTCCATCCTCCCTATCCCACTCCTCTAGGTGGTCACAAAGCACCGAGCTGATCTCCCTGTGCTATGTGGCTGCTTCCCGCTAGCTATCTATTTTACATTTGGTAGTGTATATATGTCCATGCCACTCTCTCACTTCATCCCAGCTTACCCTTCCCCTCCCCATGCCCTCCAGTCCATTCTCTACAGCTAGGTCTTTATTCCTGTCCTGCCCCTAGGTTCTTCAGAACCATTTCCTTTTTTTATAGATTCCATATATATGTGTTAGCATATGGTATTTGTTTTTCTCTTTCTGACTTCACTCTGTATGACAGTCTCTAGGTCCAACCACCTCACTACAAATAGCTGAATTTCGTTTCTTTTTATGGCTGAGTAATATTCCATTGTATATATGTGCCACATCTTCTTTATCCATTCATCTGTCGATGGACTCAGGTTGCTTCTACGTCCTGTAAATAATGTTGCAATGAACATTGTGGTACATGACTCTTTTTGAATTATGGTTTTCTCAGGGTATCACAATTGTGATTCTGGGATATGATTGCTTAGGGTTAGGCTAAGGTAGAAGTATGCATTTTCTCAAAATAAGTTAATTTAAATAAAATATTGAGTCTATAATTGTATAATGGTACCACAATATGGAAGAAATCATGGAAGGTGGTCCATCACTGAAATTTGGAAACTTTGGATAGATTAATTTTTGCTAAAGAAATACAAAATCATTTAGTGAGCTTTCCTCGCATTTCAAGTGACTGAAAATCACAAAATAACAGTGACCTTAAGTGATAGAAATGGAAATAATTTGCTACGGAAATTCCGATGATATTAAGGATATCCTATTTGTCTTTGTGTGATAATTCCACTGTTGCTGTCCATTGTTTATGCTCTCTTTTGCTCATGGTGTCTTGATTTCTTGTGTGTTCTGTGGTTTTTTTATTTAACTGTGTACTCTTACTCTTTGGGAATTTCTTTGATGTATTGTTTGAAGGATGATTTTTTTTTTCTTTCTCAACGTTTCTTGGGTGAACTACCCATTCAGAACTACTTTAAATTCTAGGCTTGAGGTGCTGGGTTGTTTTTTTTTTAATATTTATTTATTTATTTGGTCGTGCTGGGTCTTAGTTGCGGCAGGCCGGCTCCTTAGTTGCGACATGTGAACTCTTAGTTGTGGCATGCATGTGGGATCTAGTTCCCTGACCAGGGATCAAACCTGGGCCCCCTGCATTGGGAGCGCAGAGTCTTATCCACTGCACCACAAGGGAAGTCCCTAGGCTTGAGGTTCTTTAGACTCTAAGGTAATATGAATTTGGGCTACAAACCTTTGTGAGGGCCAGCTTTTGGTTATGAATTATCAGGGCGGATTTCTCTTTTCCCTCTGCCACTCCATGCCAAGGTTCAAGAAAGGCAATTTTCTAGTTATCTGCTTCAGGAATAAGTTTATTTCTGGCTCACCCTTACTCAGGCACTTTCTCTCTTATCGTCTATGTCCCTTAAGGCCATAAAATGTTCAAGCCCCAAATATT
Source organism: Phocoena sinus (assembly GCF_008692025.1). Lineage (NCBI taxonomy): Eukaryota > Metazoa > Chordata > Mammalia > Artiodactyla > Phocoenidae > Phocoena > Phocoena sinus. Next base: position 67,209,709 of record NC_045767.1, on the reverse strand, counting down.
TCAAGCAGATGTTTCCTGGAGGAGGTTGACTTCAAGGCCCTAAGCATTTTCCTGGATTTATGCTTTATTTGTTAATTTTTGGCCTCTGAATATTCCTTATTCATTTTAATTACTTATTGATGTGTTAAAAAATTACTTGATACAAGAACTCTCATAGATGGTTGGAGGAATGAAAATTGGCATAACCACTTTGGAAAACTGTTTGGCAGCATATACTAAGGCTAAACCTATGTGCAACTTATGTATGATGTAATAATGGTTTTCTTAACTATATAGCAAACAGAAATACATACACAAATTCTCCAAAAGACACTATAGGAATGTTCATAGCAGCCTGTTCACAGTGGCCTTAAAACTAGAAATACACAAATTCACATCAGTAGAATGACTATATAAATTGTGGCATATTTATACCATGCGTAGTATATACGCTACCATAGAGAGACTGGGAATGGACAAATGGCAGTTATATGCAACAATATGACTGTATTTCATGAGCATAACTAAAGACTCCAGATACGAAAGAGAACATATTATGTGATTTCATTTATATAAATTAATTCAATATCAGCAAACTAATCTGTGCTGTTAGAAGTCAGGGTGACTTGGGATAGACATATATACACTACTATATATAAAATGGATAACTAATGAGAACCTACTGTTTAGCACAGAGAACTCTACTCAGTGCTCTGTGGTGACCTAGATGGGAAGGGAATCTAAAAAGGAGGGGATATATGTATACGTATGACTGATCCACTTTGCTGTACAGCAGAAACTAACACAACATTGTAGAGCAACTATACTCCAATATCAATTAATAAAAAAAATTTTTTTAAATTAAAATGTTTCTAAAAATTTTTTAAAAATTAAAAAAAAGAATTTGGGGTGATGCTGTTGGTGGGAATGTAAATTGGTATAACCACTATGGAAAACAGTATGGAGGTTCCTCATAAAACAAAAAATAGAGGTGCCATATGATCCAGCAATTCCACCCCTGGGCATATATTTGGACAAAACTATAATTTGAAAAGATACATGTACCCCTATGTTCATAGTGGCACTATTTACAATAGCCAAGACATGGAAAGGACAGACAAATGGATAAAGAAGTTGTGGTACATATATACAATGGAATACCACTCAGCCATAAAAAAGAATGAAATAATGCCATTTGCAGCAACATGGACAGACCTACAGATTATCATACTAAGTAAAGTCAGTCAGACAGAGAAAGACAAATATCATATGATATCACTTATATGTGAAATCTAAAATACAACACAAAGGACCATATCTATGAAACAGAGATTCACAGATATAGAGGACAGGCTTGTGGTTGCCAAGGGGGATGGGGATGGGGGAGGGATGGAGTGGGAATTTAGGGTTAGCAGATGCCAACTATTATATATAGAGTACATAAACAACAAGGTCCTACTGTATAGCACAGGGAACTATATTCAATATCCTGTGGTAAACCATAATGGAAAAGAATATGAAAAAGAATATATATATGTACAACTGAATCACTTTGTTGTACAGCAGAAATTAACACAACATTGTAAATCAACTATACTTCAACAAAGTTTAAAAAAAGAGAGTAAAGAAGTAGGGTGATGATTACTCTTGGAGGGTTAGTAATTGGGATGAAGCACAGAGAGGCCTCCACGGAGCTGATCATTTGTTATTTCTTATTCTGTCTACTGGTTCCACAGGTCTGTCCAGTGTGTGAAAATTTGTTGAGCTGTACACCTGAGATATCTGCATTTTTCCGAATATATGCTTTTTTGAAAAAGGGAAAAAGTACTTTTCCTTTTGAATTCTTTCTCGTGAGGAGTGGTCAGAGTACGTGGTCTGCCATGCCGTAGGAAAGGAAAGAAGGTAGTGCTTGTTTGGCTTGCCATTATACCTCTAGCATCTAGCACAGTATTTGGCCCAGAGTAAGGGCTCAGTAAATATTTGTAGGTGCCATACACTTGGAATCCAATTTTTTTAAACACATAATTACCAACTGACAAGTTTTCTTCATTAAAAATCAACCAACCAGGGCTTCCCTGGTGGCACAGCGGTTGAGAGTCCGCCTGCCGATGCAGGGGACACGGGTTCGTGACCCAGTCCGGGAAGATCCCACATGCCGCGGAGCGGCTGGGCCCGTGAGCCACGGCCGCTGAGCCTGCGCGTCCGCAGCCTGTGCTCCGCAGTGGGAGAGGCCACAGCAGTGAGAGGCCCGCGTACCGCAAAAAAAAAAAAAAAAATCAACCAACCAAACCAACCAAACAGGAAATAACTGATATATACCTTTAGTAATACAGTCACCGTACTCTAAAAAATGTGGGCTGAACAGATTATACTAGTTCATTCACTCCCAGAAAGCTATAAGTGAGGGAGGCTTAAAATGTTTCTCAGTTTAAAAGAGAACAGAATGATCTTAGGATTCATGTATGGATCAAAGCAGTTCTTAAGTGAGTTCTTTTTATTTTGGATGTTTTGCCCTTTGAGATATCAATTCCTTGAACAAAGAGTAAAAGTAATTTCCCTAATGGGTAGAAATGGGAAAAAAAAGTCTTTAGAAAAGTTGAAATTATATTTAGACGTGAAGAACATTTTACTTGAGGAAGTTAAAAAAAACGTATAACAAAAATGTTATAGCTCTGCAGGGAAACCTCAGTAAGTAGCTGTGTGACCTTGACCAAGCGTCCCGGCCTTCTCTGTTTCCAGTTTTCTCATTTGCAAAATGAGAAACAAGCACTAGGTTTCTTTCAAAACCAAAATTCTGTAATTGCTCAATTTCATCTAATGCTAGGAAACATTGACTTCAATTACTTTAAACATATGAATAATAAATCATTAAAAAGGAAAGGTGGTTTTGTTTAAAGTAACAAAATACAGTATGATTTACAATAAAGTTCATGTTCTTTAGTGGAGGTCTTTTTTTTTTTTTTTTCTGTCCGGCCATGGCTCACAGGCCCAGACGCTCCGCGGCATGTGGGATCCTCCCGGACCGGGGCACGAACCCGCGTCCCCTGCATCGTCAGGCAGACTCTCAACCACTGCTCCACCAGGGAAGCCCTAGTGGAGGTCTTTTAATGGGGCTTAAGTATTAAAGAGGAGCTAAAAAGTAGTTAGAGTATTCATTGTTTAGAATTTTTTCTGCATTTTGCTAAGTACCACTGTGGCAGGGACTGGCCCCAGAGGCTGAGCCTGTTTCCTCTTCTTCCTGGGCACATAACTAGACTCTAGCTCTCTCCTTCACAGTGAGCTGTGGTCGTGTGTTCTGGCCGATGCAGCATTAGCAGAAGTGATACACGTCTCTTCCAGGCCTGGCCCAATAACACCTCTGACCCAGGATCGTCCCAGCCTTCCCTTAGGCCACAGCATTAGAAGCCACACATAGAAGATGGCAGGGCCACAAGGTGAAGGGATTCTGGCCCTGAACTATCACTCGGAGGAGAGCTGCTGATAATCAGGAACACCTGTTTTGGTCTTTCCATGAACAGGAAATAAATATCTAGTATTTGTTCGATTACATGGTTTGAGTTTACAACTGTTAGTGCATATTTAACTAAACAAACCCTCACAAAATGTTTCTTAAAAAGAGAAACTGCAGATTGAAGAGAATGCTAATTCTCAGTTTGTGAAAATTCATTGAGCTGTATACTTAAGATACCTGCATTTTTCTGAATGTATATTAAAGTTTTCCTAAAAAGAAAAAATGCTTTAACTTTCTGCAAGCAAAGCAAATAATAAGAAAATAGCAGAGCTGACATTTCTCCTACTAATAATTTTTTTTTTATAAAGAAGAGTTTTTGTAATAAGATAAAGTATTACCCTCTCAATATTCTCCAGGGACTGGACCAGTCATTACAATATTAGCATTAGGAAGGCAGCAGGGTATGGTGGAGATGACAGCGACTGAGGATTCAGTCAGGCTGAGTTGAAGTCCTGATTTTACTACCCAGGGCTTCACTTTTCTCATCTATACAATGAAGCTAATAATATACACCTAGTTAGGCTGTTAGCAGTAAAACAGAGTGGCTAAAAGCATGAAATTGGGGTTAGGCTACCCAGAATTGAATCCTGGCTCTGCCATCACCGGTTTGGGCGAGATGCTTAAGTTCCCTGTGCTCTGTGTCTTCATCTGGAAGGCTGGGATAATGGTATAGATGTTGGAGAATTAATATGAGAATGAAGTGAGTTAATTCACACAGAGTACTTAGAATAGTGCCTGCCACCAAGATGTATGTAAATGTTTATTTTACTGTTATTTTTGCAAGGATTCACTAGAATCTGGACAAAAATTCACCCACATTGTAGACACTCATTAGATGGCAACAGTGCACTATTCAAAGATGTCTGGCAATACTTGTTTGTACATAAAGATGACAGAATCTTGGTTTGATACCTTCTATATGCACAATACCCTATCGTCCAGAAATTTCATTTTAACCCATTTCAGTATATCCAATATGTGCTGGTATCCGATGAGAAATAATTTAATTCCATGATTTAACAGGTTATTGCACTGAGAAAAAATAGAGCATATAGAAAGAAATCTGTCTTCTCTTAGACCAAGAGTTGTGGGCTTCTGTATCACATTTCCCTATTCATATTTAGCTGGACATCAAGCCCTGTGCACCAAACTCTTAAGATTAAGGCCAGACGTGCTTGTCCCCTTAGCTGAGAAAATTTATGGAATCATCTTTCAGCTAGGATAAACTTTCCTTTGTGATAGTGTCCTTTATTAGTAAAAGGTTTTAAAGCATGCACTCTCAAAATTAGTATTATATATTCACTTATAAATGACATACACTTAGTATTCATATATATGAGTATACACATTTATATACTATACATCACTATAATATACAAAAGCAAAAGTTTCAGCACGATGGAATAAAGGACATTACCTATAGTTTAAAACATGTTCCTAATTGTGATGACTTAATGCAATCATTAACCAATACCTCAAGCCTCAATATATACTTGGGGTGGGTTCCATTGTTAATGACAGTGTATGTTAACCTATTTTAAATAAGATAATTTCTTAATAATTTCAAAATTGTTTATCTGACTTATGCCAGATTCAATTAGATCTTTTTTTTTTTAAACTCATTATAGCTGATGAAGAATCTTTCTAGAAGTATAAATTCTGCCATTTTCAAATTGTTTGTACTTGATTTATTAGGATGATCTTCACAGTTTCTCCTTTTAAGCTACATTTCCACTCTCCTAGTTTGGTTAAAACTAGAAAATATAGGGCTTCCCTGGTGGCGCAGGGGTTGAGAGTCCGCCTGCCGATGCAGGGGACACGGGTTCGTGCCCCGGTCCGGGAAGATCCCACGTGCCGCGGAGCGGCTAGGCCCGTGAACCATGGCTGCTGAGCCTGTGCTCCACAACGGGAGAGGCCACAACAGTGAGAGGCCTGCGTACCGCAAAAAAAAAAAAAAAACGAGAAAATATAACTCTTAATCCACTAAACTGGGCACACTCTAAATTATAATGTGTTTCACTATGCCACCAGCAAACAGTTTTGTTAAGAACCCTAAGGGTGCTCCTGCCATTCTCTGGGAGAGACCATTGGACACATGAATCTTTGTTGGAGTTACTGAATGAAGGCAGCAATGTCCATACTGCACATATTTTACATATTACTTAAGTTACATGTCTGACTTTTAAAGCTAAAACTATAAATACAAGCAGAAGTTGTAATGTTTTCTTCCTGCGCATCAAAAGGATCACATGGGGCCCTCACCTCACTTTTGTCTGCACATGGTGTAGGCTGCCCTGATTCATTCTCTTGTAGTTGAATATTTTTCATCCATGCCAAAGAATATTACCTTTCCATCTCAGGCAGATCTGAAGGTTTCTTTCTTAATGGGAAAGAGAATTTTACCTTCTGAAATATAGTACTTGTAATTGAAACCTTAGCAATAGAGCAAGAGAAAACCGAGCAGAAGGTGTAAAGCCTGCCCTTGGGAGGCTGGTGAGTGTAGGGATACACAACCTGGCCTCGGGCATCATTCAGCCCTTGATCCAAGTCCTGGCTCTACTGCTTACTAATTGTGTGAAGTTGATGTAAATTAATCAATCTGAAACTCAATTTCCCCATCTGAAAAAAGTGATGATATCTACTGCATTAGGTAGGTATATGTTAGGTTGCTGTGAAAAAAACACACAGGAGGGATAGCTCAAAATACAGTGGCTTACAAAGATGCAATTTTATTTCTTTTACATGTAAATGTACACTGGGCTCCCTTCTCATGATTAAATGGGTCTTTCAGTTACTGCCATTATGTCTGATTCCAGCAAGAAGGAAGGAGGAAAAGAAAGGGAAGGCACACACTACTTTTCTTTTAAGATTCTGACTTGGAAGTGTTTTAAATCCCATTGGCCAGCCCTTAGGCACATGGACACAGCTAACTGCAAAGGAGCATGGAAAGTGTAGTATTTCCTGGTGACCAGGTGCCTAGCTCCAGGTTTCTATCACTAAAGGAAGACAGGAATCGGAAAGGGATTAAATGACACCATTTAGCATAGAACCGGGGCCTGTGGCTATACTACAAACCCAAAGATCACTATTATCGTTATTCAATCTCTAAGTCTTTTGTTTTCTCTTAAGCAAAGTGAATATTGATTGACTGTTTCATTCGGTAAACAGGCATTGAGTACTGATCTTAACATGGCAAGAGTGTCCTGCCTATCCCACTAGGTAGTAAGTATCAAACCAATAGTAACAGAAGTGGATGGGCTTTGAAAACTACATCATCTATCTATCTATCTATCTATCATCTATCTATCTATCTATCTATCTATCTATCTATCTATCTATCTTTCACTTGCAAGGGATCATTCTTTTTACTCTCACGTTGGGATCTTCTGAGGACCTTGTATCACAGCTAGAAAAATGATAAAAAGAAAATTTCTACAATTTTTGCAGAGAATATAAAAAATAAAAATACTAGGAAAAATAAGCTGATGGGGGAATCTCCTTGAAAGACTGGGGATGAGAAGCAATAGAGCAAAGCGGAAAAGGCCTGGAGTGTGGATCGAGACAATCTCGTGTATTAGACAACTCAGGCTGTGAGAACTCCTCAAGTCAGTGTTTTACAACAATATTTCTTACTCCCAGATCCACGGGTTGAAAATAGCTTTGCTTGCTTCTGCCAGGCTCTTCTTGGGTTTGTTCCCTATATCTTTTCATTCTGGTACCTCGGTGTAGGGCATGTTTTTGTGGCAGATGGCAGGAGCTTAGGAAGTCAAGCTATATCATGCAAGTGCACTTGGTGCCTCTATTTTTTCTCCCCAGATTTACTGAGATATAATTGACACTTAAAATTGTGTAAGTTTAAGGTGTACAAGTGTGATGGTTTGCTACACTTACATACTGGACAATGATCACCACCATAACATTACCTACTATCTCCATCCTGTCACGTAGTTACCGTTTCTTTTTGTGGTGAGAACATTTAAGATGTATTCTCTTAGCAACATTCAAGTATATGACACATTATTATTAGCTATAATAACCATGCTGTACATTAGATCCCCACATTTGTTAATCTTATAACTGGAAGTTTGTACCCTTTGACAATATCTTGTCATTTCCTATCTTGTCATTTCTCCAGGCCCTGGTAACCACCACTCTCCTATGTTTCTCTGAGCTTGACATTTTTAGACTCCATATATGAGTGATATCATATGGTATTTGTCTTTCTCTGTCTGATTTATGTCACTTAGCATAATGCCCTCAAGTTTCATCCAAGTTGTCACAAATGGCAGGGGTTCCTTCTTTCTCATGGCTGAATAATATTACATTGTATATATACGTACTGCATCTTCTTTATCCATGCATCCATTGATGGACACATGTTATTTCCGTATCTTGACTATTGTGAGTAATGCTGCAATGAACATGGGAGTGCAGATATCTCTCTGAGATTGAAGCCTCTGGATCTGGCATATCCACTCACATTCCATTGACTAAAGCAGGTCATATGGCTAAGACCAAAGTCAATAGCGTGGAGAAGTATTTTCCATCTTACAAGTAAGCATGGCAAGGGCAGGAAAGGAATAAATAATTGTGAACAAATAATGTAGGCTAAACCCCCTGAGTCTGAATTCCCAACTAGCTGTGTGATCAGGAGCAAGGCTCTTAACCTTCCTGAGCCTCACGTATAAATAAGGATAATACAGATAGCCCACAAGAGTGTACTTATTAAATGATATAATCCCTTTAAAGCAGAGTTTCCCAGTGGCATGCCACAAATGGATTAAGTGTGTGGCATGATAGCGTATTTTTCAGTCCACAGACCAGCTGGGTGAGACTTGGGGCTTCCAGATTCCCAGCCAGTGGCCTCCTGCCACCAACAGCCATGCCTGTATGTTGGCTGCACAAACAGTATCATTTTCTGTGTGCCATGATATGAAAAATATTAGAAGGTGCTGGAGAGGAAAGCACCTAGATAGTGCGTGGCACTTGGTAAGTTTTAAACCAGAAGCAGCTGTCGTGACTGATGGATGGAGCAGAGACTGAGACAGCAGTTTGATGGCAATGAGGCATCAGTAGGAACCACTGACATAAGAGAATCATGCCCTCCACCCACAGCAGTTTCGAGAAAACTCTACTTGATGCTTTGCTGTTTTCCTCTCTGTGACCCTGTGGGGGTCATGACCTCACCCCACCCCCAGCCCCCAGCAATTTGAGAAATCCTGGGAAAGAGGATGCGGAAGACAATGACCAGAGCCCATGCTCTGTGTGACCAGAGTTGAAAGTTGAATCTAAAAATATGTCTTACTATAGAACACCAATTGTGGCTGTTTCTATAGTCATTCCGGAGCTTATTACAAATCTACCCCAAAAGAAATTCCTGGAATTGTACTGTCTGTGAATTGCTGGGAAGACACAGCGCCATTCTTGGTCTGGCATGTGGTCAAGGCTGACTTGCAGTGGGTCTGAGTTGGAGCTTCTCACCATCAGAGTGGGAAGCCAGTGTTCTGGGTCTCTCTAGATTGGAACTGCTCCTTGCTGCTGAGATATGAGATAGTCTCCTTTTACTACCATAAACATGAGTATTCTCAGCGTAGACAAAAACTGAGGGCAACAGCCTAAGTCACTGGAAAATGTTGCTAATCTTTAGATAGTGATACTGCTAGGCAAAGCATGTGGCTTTTGTGCACAAGCTATTTTCCTATTATTTTAGTCTTATGTTTCCCCACTACCCAGCACAGGTGCAGTCAGGGCCTAGTGTCCTAAGACAAATATAACAGTTGAGAAGATTAACATTGAGAACTGAAGTTTTAAAAATAAAGTTGGATCCAATTTTCATGTTATTTTGAAAACTCAGCTTTATCTAAAGTGATTTCCACGGCATGATCATTGGTTTCTTTGACACTGATTTAACCCTTTATTCATTACTTCAACAGACATTTATTGAAAGCCTTTTATGTGTGAGATTCTGGAGATACAATAATGAATAAGGCATAGTTTCTGGCCTCAAGGAACTTTCATAGTGGGAATAGAGCATTAACAGAAATTAACATTATTTTGAAATTTCATCACAGTGTTACCTACGACTCCTCTAATATCTTATACAGAAAAGAAAAAAAAACTGCATGAACATTCTCTGGTAATTAAACAGTACTTTAGATACACATACAAAAAGTATTGTTAATGAAGTCCATCTCTCTCTCCAAACTTGTGCGTCATAATGAGAATTTCCTATTATCTTTCTGTGGAGGAAGAAAAAAGACTTAGCCAGCAATGTTGCTAAGGGAACAGGGAAATGGCCATTCTCATGTACTGTTGATAGGCCTGAGAGGGGTCTAAATTGGTTCATGCTTTCAGGGATGGCAATCTGGCCATATGTAAATGCCCTACAATGGGAGGGAGATGCTTTAAATAAATTACGGAACATCACACAAGGGAATGCTATGTGAACCATAAAAATGATGCTCAGCTGAATAATGAAATGGAATATGTTTTTGAACAAGAAAAATACAAAACAGTAGACACAGTATGATTCCAATTATGTGTGTGTGTGTGTGTGTGTGTGTATGTACATGCATAAGCAAAACTTGGAAAAAGATAATGCTGATATGTTAAAGGTGGTTATTTCTTTTTTTTTTTTTTTTTAACATCTTTATTGGGGTATAATTGCTTTACAATGGTGTGTTAGTTTCTGCTTTATAACAAAGTGAATCAGCTATACATACACACATGTTCCCATATGTCTTCCCTCTTGCGTCTCCCTCCCTCCCACTCTCCCCATCCCACCCTTCCAGGCTGTCACAAAGCACCGAGCTAATATCCCTGTGCCTTGCGGCTGCTTCCCCCCAGCTATCTACCTTACTACGTTTGTTAGTGTGTATATGTCCATGACTCTCTCTCGCCCTGTCAAAACTCACCCCTCCCCCTCCCCATACCCTCAAGTCCGTTCTCCAGTAGGTCTGCGTCTTTATTCCTATCTTACCCCTAGGTTCTTCATGACATTTTTTTCCCTTAAATTCCATATATATGTGTTAGCATACGGTATTTGTCTTTTTCTTTCTGACTTACTTCACTCTGTATGACAGACTCTAGGTCTATCCATCTCATTACAAATAGCTCAATTTCATTTCTTTTTAAGGCTGAGTAATATTCCATTGTGTATATGTGCCACATCTTCTTTATCCATTCATCCGATGATGGGCGCTTAGGTTGTTTCCATGTCCTGGCTATTGTAAATAGAGCTGCAATGAACATTTTGGTACATGACTCTTTTTGAATTTTGGTTTTCTCAGGGTATATGCCAAGTAGTGGGATTGCTGGGTCATATGGTAATTCTATTTGTAGTTTTTTAAGGAACCTCCATACTGTTCTCCACAGTGGCTGAACCAATTCACATTCCCACCAGCAGTGCAAGAGTGTCCCCTTTTCTCCACACCCTCTCCAGCATTTATTGTTTCTAGATTTTTTGATGATGGCCATTCTGACTGGTGTGAGATGATATCTCATTGTAGTTTTGATTTGCATTTCTCTAATGATTAATGATGTTGAGCATTCTTTCATGTGTTTGTTGGCATTCTGTATATCTTCTTTGGAGAAATGTCTATTTAGGTCTTCTGCCCATTTTTGGATGGGGTTGTTTGTTTTTTTGTTATTGAGCTGCATGAGCTGCTTGTAAATTTTGGAGATTAATCCTTTGTCAGTTGCTTCATTTGCAAATGTTTTCTCCCATTCTGAGGGTTGTCTTTTGGTCTTGGTTATGGTTTCCTTTGCTGTGCAAAAGCTTTGAAGTTTCATTAGGTCCCATTTGTTTATTTTTGTTTTTATTTCCATTACTCTAGGAGGTGGGTCAGAAAGGATCTTGCTGTGATTTATGTCATAGAGTGTTCTTCCTATGTTTTCTTCTAAGAGTTTGATAGTTTCTAAAGGTGGTTATTTCTGAGTCTCGAGATTCCAAGTGATTTTTAAAAATATTTATTTATTTATTTATGGCTGAATTAATTAATTAATTAGTTTTTGACTGTATTGGGTCTTCATTGCTCTGCCCGGGCTTTCTCTAGTTGTGGTGAGCGGGGGCTCCACTTTTCGTTGCGGTGCATGGACTTCTCATCACGGTGGCCTCTTTTGTTGTGAAGCATGGGCTCTAGGCACACGGGCTTCAGTAGCTGTGGCTCGTGGGTTCCAGAGCGCAGGCTCAGTAGTTGTGGCGTACGGGCTTAGTTGCTCCACGGCATGTGGGATCTTCCCGGACCAGGGCTCGAACCAGTGTCCCCTGCATTGCCAGGCAGATTCTTAACCACTGCGCCACCAGGGAAACCCTCCAAGTGATTTTTAATTTGAGGAGTGTTTTTCAGCACTTTTTGAATCTTCTAAAAAGAACACATATTACTAGCATAATCAGAGCAGGTTGGGGAGGATTGGGGATTTTTGTTTGTTGCGGTTTTTAAGAATCAAAAAAGTCTGGATCGGGTCATGTCAGCTCCAGGGGGAAAATGTTTCCAAGGAAAAACCTTATGTGGCAGAATTAAAGACATGAGCTTAGGTAGCTGGTGGGATTTCTACTGATGTAAAATTTTCCAGCTAGGCCTGTGGAAGAGGCACCTTTAGTTTTTTGGTTTGTTTGTTTGTTTTGTTTCTGTGTGTGTAAGCAATGAAATTAATGAAAATTTAGCACACTTACAAGGAGAAGATGCAGCAGCTCTCTTAGACAAATCAAGCCATCTTTGGCGATTTTTCATTGGAAATCTGAAAAAAAGGTAGCTGGGAGAACTGCTTGCTGGAGCGCTATCCAGAACTAGGCCTGAGTAAGGGCTGGTGTGAGAGTTACTGCATGTCTCCCCTCACTTAAGTTGTTGAATTTATGGAGCTCAAGAGTGCTGATTTCTCATTTTAGGTTTTTAAATAAAAGTTGATTCTTTTAAGCTACCATATGATCCAGGAATTTTACTCCTGGGCATATATCCAGAGAAAACTCTAATTTGAAAAGATACACCCCAATGTTCATAGCAGCACTATTTGCAATAGCCAAGACATGGAAGCAACCTAAGTGTCCATTGACAGATGAATGGATAAAGAAGATGTGGCACATAGATACAATGGAATATTACTCAGCCATAAAAAAGAATGAAATGATGCCATTTCCAGCAACATGGATTGATCTAGAGATTATCATACTAAGTGAAGTAAGTCAGACAGAGAAAGACAGATATCTTATGATATCATTTATATGTGGAATCTAAAACAGTGATACAAATGAACTTATTTGCAAAACAGAAACAGACTCAGACATAGAAAACAAATTTATGGTTGTCAAAGGGGAAAAGGAGCAATGAATTAGGAGTTCAGAATTAGCAGATGCAAACTACTATATATAAAACAGGTAAACAACAAGGTCCTACTGTATAGCACATGGAACTATATTCAATAGTGATATTAATATCTTATAATAAACTATAATGGAAAAAGAGTTGATTCTTTTAAACACTGTATTAAAAATTGTTATATATTTTAAACATACTTGAAAAAATAGGAAATTATAGGGAGAACACCATTTTAAAAATTGGCCTATTTTCTTGACATTTTTCTCCTCCCCCCACTATAAATATTATAGATACAATGAAGCCATCTCTGAACCCTCTCCCCAGTCCCATTCCCCTATACGATTAGTGTGGTTAACCTTCTCCTTAGAGTTAACCACACTAATTATTTCAGTGCTCTTCATTCCTATGCATGTTTCAGTAATTTTTCTACATATTTTGCATCATAAACATCGAAACTTTTTTTTCCTAAACTTTTGCTAAACTTCTTTTGGGTATTTTTCCTAGACTCCTCCAATTTGCTTTTTTTGGTTCTTGTTGTTGTGGCTGAGATTTATCTGTGTTGTTAGATGTCACTCTAATTTATTCATTTTGACTGCTGTATAGTAATCCACTGTAGAAATATGCAACAGCACATTTATCCATTCTTCCATTGACAGACACTTAGGCTGTTTACAATTTTGTTTTTGTTTTTGCTATTTCCAACAATGCAACAGTGAACATTTGTGAACTTGTGTCCCTGTCTAGCATGTATACCTTAGAAGTGGGATTACTGGATCATAGGGTAAGTGTATCTTCTGCCTAACTATGTACAGCCAACGGCCCTTCCAGGTGATTATACCAGCTTACAGTCCCACCATAAGTGTATGAAGGTTCTTGCCAATGTTTGGAATTTCCATTCTTTAAATTTTTGCCAATCTGAAGACTGTGAAATGATTTCTCAGTGTCATTTGATTTCCCTAATTGATCCTGAGGCTGACCATCCTTCCATACATTTATTGGCCATCAGTCTTTTCTTCTTCTTAGCGACTTTTTCTATACGTCGATCACTTTTTAAAAAATATTCTTTTCTATTATGGTTCATCACAGGATGTTGAGTATAGTTTCCTGTGCTATATAGTAGGACCTTGTTGTTATCTATTCTACATGTAATAGTTTGCATCTGCTAAACCCAAACTCCAAATCCATCCCTTCTCCACCCCTCTCCCCCTTGGCAACCACAAGTATTCTCTATGTCTGTCGATCACTTTCTTAATGGGTTTTTAGCCTTTCCCTGTTTGGTTTATTCTCAGCTTTAAAAAAATTAGAAAAAGAAATCCATTCACCTATCCATTCAGCATTTTTTTTTTTAGTGAAAATCGGCTGTTAGATGCTATGACAGGATTATGAAAAAAGTAGTCTTTTACATGCAGATACTCAATTTATACTATTTTTGATGGTAAGAAGAGGACACTCTTCTTCAATATATTATATAAGTGTTGTATTAGGATTAATCTTTACTTCATTTATATTTTGTTCATAAGGTTTATTTCAGACTATTCCTGACAAAAATAAAAAATGATGTGGTGACAAATATTGCTCTATTGCCCTTAATTGTCCAAATAAAGCATCGATTCTAGACTCTAGAGTCAGAAAATGAAGGAAGATGGCCATGCTCCCCCAAGGTTATCTTGTCCTCCCTAGGCAGCGGCACATGTGGGATGGTCAGGGGTACACAGAGAATGACTAATGTATTAATAAGGCTTACATGTACCTCTCACCCCCCTATAATTGCATTCCTTTCATTAGCTTTTACCCAGCTGGTCTGAGTTGCACAAACAAAATATTGTATAAGATCAGCCCACTGATGGTAAATTCAGAACAATTTTTGTAAAACCCTTGCCAAGTTACATACTGACCCCAGGGTCTTTAAACCAGCCAAAAAATGTTGAGCAAAAACTGAATTAAATCTATTATCACAAATTTGTGCCCCATAATCTGATGCGACTTCCAGATGTCCAGCCCAAGACCATCTGCTGAATGTCTGTGGGCACGCACTCCCAAAACACGTGCCTGGGTAAGAGTAACAGACCGACAGCTTGCAGCTCTGAAACTCTGAGCAGTTGCTGCTTAGACCTAAAAGCGACAAAGAATAAACCAGTAAGCGAGGTTGTTTTTGAGAGTTCTTTTCTTTTTAACCATCATTTGCTTTCTGTTTAATTGACCAGTTGCTTTGTTCTTAGAGTCAAATGGCACATCTCTGTCAAAGACAGCAGACTGCGTGATTTCAAATATTTTAAAAAGCAACAACAAAACCTTTGAGAGTTAGCTGCTAACTTAGACTTGGTAATAATTCTGAGTAGCATGTTTTGTTTATTACAGTATGTCTTACGGCAGGTTTCTGAGAAAACAGACTCTCAGAAGGCGCTGTATGGGCAGTACGTTTACTGGAGGGTGCTCTCAGGAACAATTTGCATGAGAGAGTGAGGGAAGTAGGATTGGGCAGAAAGAGAAGCTGGACTGAGAGGCAGTGACAACAGAGGCCTCGTGCATTCCTCTGGCGGGGGTGGGGGGGTGTGTACTTTAGAGCTTGGATGCTGTGGCAATTAATTTTTCTTGTCAACTTGGCCAGGCTCTGATGCCCATTTGTTTGGTCAAACACCAGGCTAGATGCTGCTGTGAAGGTATATTTTGTTGTATTTTTTTTTGTTGTTGTTAGATGTGAGTAACATTTAAATCAGTACACTTTCAGTGAAACAGATTACCCTCTATAATGTGGGTGGGCCTCATACAAAAATGGTAAACAGGACTTCCCTGGTGGCGCAGTGGTTGAGAGTCCGCCTGCCAATGCAGGGGACACGGGTTCGTGCCCCGGTCCGGGAGGATCCCACGTGCTGCGGAGCGGCTGGGCCCGTGAGCCATGGCCGCTGAGCCTACATGTCCGGAGCCTCTGCTCTGCAACGGGAGAGGCCACAACAGTGAGAGGCCTGCGTACCGCAAAACAAACAAACAAACAAAAACAAACAAAAAAATTAAACAATTATAATTTTAGGCTCTGTAGTTGGTACTAAGAATATGTCGATTAATAATAATAATGGTACCAATGAAAGATCAAATGGAAAAGAATGGTCTTCTTTTTCAAAAGACCGCCTTTAGTAGATCCAACGTATTCCAATTGGGCAATTCCTCTACTATTAGAGGAATAAGTCTTCTAACTTACCTTTGCTCTTCAAAGAGCCAGAGACTGGGGTTTCTTGAAAGAGGAGGAATTCTCCTGAAGACTGCAATGTAAAAACCCTGCCTGAGTTTCCATTCGGCTGGAAATTCGGCCTCAGGACTGCAGTATCAACTCTCACCTGATTTTCCAGCCTTTCCTGCAGATTTCAGACTTGACAGCCCCCCGCAATCATGTGAGTCAATTCCTCAGCCTAGGGGGTAAACCCTAGGGGTCTATGTTATGACCCTTCTATTGGGGTTTGCCATAAAGCGCACGTGGCGTCAGCTGCCATCACAGTGTCAAGAACTGTGAAGGGTCTGAGATTTTATCCTACTTGCAAGCTAACAAGTTAGCTTGCCACCGTTTCATGGATGCTGCTAGAAGACATGAGGCTCCTGGGTCAGTTTATTACTCACAGCTCTAGCCATAGCCAGAGTATCAGCATTTTTATACTGATTCCCTGAGCCCCAGTGCCCATAAGGAGGATCATATCACACCTGCACCCACAGTGGATTGCATTACAATAGAGGGACCCTGAGTTTACGGAATACAAATCTTTTATAACGGGCAGTAAGTATGCCTGCCCTTCGCTCCAGAAGGAGATACTACCTCCATCTTCCATGGCTGTAAGAAAACCTGCCCTAAGCTTTGGAGGAAGACACTATATCTTCCAAGTCTATTTGCTATACAAACATCCTTGAAATCATAGTGCAGAACAAAGGACAGACAGTCCCCTCAATCATAGGACATGCAGAAAAGACTCATGGAGAATTGTCTCTCAACACAAGAAATCTCTAGCATATGGTCTGCCAGGTCACATGGTCCAAAGGGCAGTGCTTTTAAGAAGTTGCTTTTTAATGAAACTCTAAGAATTTGGTGTCTATGTTAAACTGTGCTGTCTTTATTTGGCAACTTTTGACCAGTAGCTCAAGAGTCAGACTGCCTGGGTTTGTGTGGGCTCTGCCAAACATTTGCTGTGTGACCCTGGGAAAGTCACTTAACCTCTCTGTGTCTTAAAGTCTTATCTGTATCATGATGATAATAAAAGCACCTCCCATGTAGGGTTGTTTTGAAGATTCAATGAATTAATATGGATAAAGTATTTAGAACAGTGTCTGGCGCACAGTAACACTGTTTTTATTCAATGCCTTGGCATTTGTGCGTAAGGAAACCATTTGTCTCTTCCTCTTCTACTGCAGATAGGTCTATGGAGGCTAGATGGAAGGATCAAGGCATTTTCCTTTCCAAACTCTATTGCAGAGTGTTTGCTAATGTGGCAGACATGGCTATTGCCTAAGCCGACATCCATTCGCCCTCGTTTCCTTAGTGCTGGAACTTGAATTCCAGGAGTGAACAAAAGACCACATTTCCAAGTCTCTCTTGCAGCTATGTGTGGCTTTATGACTACGTTTTAGATGATAAGCTTCCAATCTGCTGAAATGTAGCTGCCCCACCTTACAGGGGCTCCCTTTTCATCCTTCTGCCTCCTTATCTTCTAGATTTTAATTAGGATGTGATGGTGGCAACTCCAGCAGCCATCCTAAATCGTGAAGGTACAAGCCACACTCTATGAATAGCTGCAGAGAGAGAGGAGCCCGTGTCTCTGTAGACGGCATAGAATTGCTATCTATATCAGCCTTGTATGGTTCGACTCCAGAATTCTTTAACGTAATAGTGAAATCAACTTTTTCATGGTTAAGCCATCGGAATTTTGCTTATTTGATATCAGCTATTGGCAGTCAACCTCTCCTGACTCATAACTGCTAGCTGCTCTATTCATTCATTCATTAACTGATTCTTTATACATTCACACGTTTATTGAGTCCTACTCTGTGGTAGGCCCTGAAGAGTTAAAACAACCTCTTGGAATATTTCCTTCCCCAGGTTACTGGGTCTCATGGAAATGAGTTATGGCTCCAATAAAACCAAATGGAAAATTATAAAAACTGACTGTGTTTGTGTTAGAATATCGTCCTGTTTTTGAAAATGGAGCTGTTTAATGATCTGCAAATTCACACAAGTTCAAAGAAAAGAATGAACCTGCACTAAAAAGACCTTGGTAATTGTGGGATTCAGAGAGTTCTGGAAACTTGTTTTGATTTTCCTTTCTGCTCCTGGGCTCTGAATTCTTCCCTGCTTCCATCTTTGGTTGGAAATGACATCATCTCTCACTCTCACCAGCCTGAAATGAGTTGTCCTTTATCTCTGCGACTACGAATGTTCCTGTAAAGCCTTCTGTTAAGATGCAGGGGAAGCAGATACGAAAGTATATGAGGGAATTGTGATAACAATAATCATACACTCTCCATCTTTAAAAATTTCCACATAGTCCACAAGGCACATAAATCCTTTAGTTATCTCTTGACAGGTCAGGCTGCTATTAGTAGACATATTTAGGTTAGGTCTATCTATGCAAAAGGAAACTGAGTGTAGAAGTTCTAAAGCTTCAGGTACTCATTCGATAAATATTTATTGAGTATCAGCTGCAGAGTTGGCACCAGGGATGGGGGTAAGCTGCAAAATCAGAATGGTCCTTGCCCTCTTGCTTCTTAGAATTTTCGACAGCTCTCTTCCTTTTCCTGACAAAAAATTTTCAAGTTCCCACCCATCGTTATTCCCAACATGCATGTATTGTGTGGAAGTAGTCCCTTTAAACTGGAGTCATGTGTAAAACTGCCTCAATTCAACCTTTGACCCAGGGTAGACTCATTCAGATTTCTTTTTCCAAAGAATCCCACCCCCCCATTTTACATGAGTCATGGTATATGTATTCTTACGGCAATATGGCATAGATATGAGCTTTCCTAGGAGAGTGCTATACAATTAACATTTATTTACCTCTCCAGGAAACTACTCCCTCCTCTCATAAAAATTAAACCTAACACGCAAATACTCAGTAATCCTTTTTCTTCCACTTACCTTCAGAGCACCCTCACCTACTCAATGTAAATCATATTTACAAGGTAGGTTTTGTTGTTGTTGATTATTTTGTGTTTCAATATCTGGAGTATAATTGAGATAAAATGTAGGTCACTGAATAAAAGGCCTGGGACTTGTATTTTTCCTTCAACAAGCAGCCTTTTGATCTATTTAAATTCATCAATAATAGATTAAGCACATTACCATTTTATCTGTTTTCTACAACCTCAAATTGGTTTGAAACTTAACAAAAAGTAAAACTATATTTGTATGTTTGTATGCCTTTCACACAGTATGAACTTGACAGGTTGGCATGGCTTTAGAATTCTGATATGGGGGAAATTGTGTTTAATTGATGTGATAAAAACAAAGGGAAGTAACATAGACTTGAATAGCCAAAGAAAAAGGTTTGGCTTTTTTTTGAACGAAAGAAGTCTGGAAGTTAGATCAACAGTTGTATTTTTCAGTTCACTTTGTTTCACATTCTCCCTCCCTGACTCCAATCTAATTTATTTTTGCATTAAATAATTCAGCTCCTTTCCTTTTGTAACGGGTTGGATTTGGGGAGATGAAGACAAACTGCTTAGACCTTGAAAAACACATGGGCTCCTCGGGTAGATGGCATCTGGGAGGACTCAGAACTCCCTCCACATTCTATAGGGAAAAAACAGAGCCAGGTGCATTTCTTCCCAAATCAAATTAGCTGCAAGATGCCACATCCAATTGTGGCAAATTGATGTGAGAGTTTGTGATGTCTGCAGCAGCTCTTCCAGCAAAGGTCACCACGAAAAGACACAGGCACCAGGCGGGGGGTGCAGCAACTTGTGCTAGAGCCGCTCCGACAATAGCAGGGAAGATGTAAAATGCAATCAGCTTTTGGAAAATTGCAGGAGAATCCAGTTGTAAGTATGTATTCTAATTGGATTTACTGTGCCATCATTTACCTCTTTAAGGATGTTAACATAACATTATGTTTAATTGAAAAAATGGGTAGTTAACTATTCAGAGGAGATTCTCCAGCCCCCCATATAAGCCACAGTCTAATCAGACACAAAATATAGGATGCCCTAATCACATTGCCAGACAGTTTTCGCATTTCTTAAATAAAATTTGCTTATTTACCACCGAAAATTAACTCAAAATATTGACATGTGACAAATTTGCCCATCTTGATAGTTGTTTTTAAAGCTCTCCCCTGACATTAACAAGTTTATATCATGCTTTATGACATTTAATTAGTCATATTTTATTTAATTAGCATGGTAAGACATCCAAATGTTTTCTGAAATGCCCAAACAGGAGGTGGCAGTTCCATACATTGTGAGAGACCAGGCAAATGTCTCTTCAGACCGATTCCCAGGCGGTTTGCATTTTTGGCTACATCTAGCAGACTGTTCTTGCTGAGAAATGGGAATATTTTAAGGTTTCAACAACCATTTCAGGACCCCCCTCAAAATCTGTCTGTAAAGTGCATATACTTTTCCATGCTAACTTAACCCAGGACGTCTCTGCTTGAAGGTAAAAATAAAGCTATGTACCTTGTAGGCTTGTGATCTAACTGTATTTATTAAATAATGAACGGATAAGTAAGTACGTAATCTTGGAGGAGATGGTTTTATGCGATTGAAATCCTTTCTTCTCACAACTTTCTTCGAGACTTCTCACATACTTTCTTTTCACAACTACTGATGAGTTTCAGGGTGCCAAGACTCTGCTATAAATGCAAGTCTTGAATACACTGAACGTTTATTGAGTGCTTATTATGTGCCAGGCAACTTGCCAACCACTCATGCATTATCGCTGCCATTTGTTAGATGATGAAACGGAGGCTTCGGTTACTAACAGTTGGCAAAAAAGTGACAAAGTTAAGGGTCAAGCCTAGAGTTTCTCACAGCAGATCAGGGCCCCTGCCAAAAACCACCACGCCCCTCAGAGGGCAGATCTGTGCTCATAAGTAACTCCTCAGCCTTGTTCACACCCAGGCTGCTCTATTCTGAATCCAAAGCTCGAGCACATAACCTGTCCACATCACAGCCTAACTCTTTTGTGGCTAATGGTGGCTGGTCCTACTCCTTTAAAAATACAGACAACTCTAAACAATTCAACACGATTGTGGAATATCCATAATAAAGTACCAAAAAAACCATGCTGGAAACTTTATTTCTAATTCTAGCATGTAAATTCTGCTCCTCTCATACTGTAGCCTAGTAATAAAGCTGAGTCACCTATCCTGCCCTAGTTCTCCTAGTTCTAAGATTGCATTTCATTTTATTTATTTCTTTAAGTGCTTTTTTTAAAAAAAAATTTATTTATTTATTTGGCTGCACTGGGTCTTAGCTGCAGCATGCGGGATCTTCTTTGCAGCCTGCGAATTCTTAGTTGCGACAGGCAGACGGGATCTAGTTCCCCAACCAGGGATCAAACCAGGGCCCCCTGCACTGGGAGCGTGGAGTCTTAGCCACTGGACCACCAGGGAAGTCCCTATAGGACTTCATTTTAAATGCTACTGTAAACCCGAATGGTGCCTCCAAACTTAATATATATTTTTCTGTACAGATGTAAGTTAGTTCAACTTTTTAAACTGCAATAGGGCAAAGAATGACCTTTGTTCCATGCAGGTGAGTAAACTAAGATGTCCAAAGGGAGGGGGCAGCGATAGGAGAGGAATCAGAAATCTACTGTCTGCCTTCACCTTGACAATATAAAAAACTTGGGGGAGAGTTTTAAAAACACTCATACAAATCTGTTTCAGATTTGGACTGCTCGTATTGGAAAGTGAGATAAGTGTAACTTTAAAGCATTTACTTAAATATTCCAATGGATATGACCCCCCCCACCCCGCAATATCTGTGGTTACTCCAACCACTTCCAAACTCCCCCTCCCCTACATAGGGAATGCAGATGTAGGTTTTCTGCTAAAATAGCACAGCTCTAAGTGCATTAAGAAAATCATTTCAATAGAGCTTTTACTAATGCAGACGATTTTAAAAATGAAACACGGCAGATACAATAGCAGAGGCGCCACAGATTGAATAAGTATCACTTAACCAATTACCAATTATCCATGCTAATGAAGGATGAGACAGAGCTCTGATAAATTAAAACCCCAAATAAACCGAATGTTGGTTTAACCAGTGATTCTCCCCCTTTTGCAAAAGCGTCTAAGGAGCAGCTATAAAATGACTGATCTGAATTTCACTTCCTCGCCCTTCCTCCACCTGCCCACCCTCTGACTGTGGCCCTGATGGGCAGGAAAATGGTCAAAGGGCAGACAGCTGGAGGGAACTCAAAGGGAGTAGGAGGGACCCACAGAGTAGAGAAGCTGCCCCTGGATAATTGAGCGTTGATTGGATGCACAATGGCCTCCTTTTGTCCACTTTTTATTTTGGATAAGGGGCCACAGCCAAGCCTGATAAGTAGCTCTTTCCTAGACCTTCCTCTCCTGGGCCAGCTGTGAGCATTCACGGGTGACAGCCGTGTTTGGTACGTTCCTTGCTTCGCTTCTCTCCTCTCCGAGTAGTCAGGGATTGAGCTAGAAAACTCCAGCCATACCGGAAGTCTGGTTCTTGTCATTTTGCAAAACCTCAGCCTAGGTCAAAGACTGGAAAGGACCGGAGGGGCTGCAGAGAAATATCTTCAAATGATCTGACACCAGGAGCTTCAGGCTACAGCATTCATAAGCCTCTGTCTTGCCCCCTGGCATCCTCACGTTCTTCCTTTCTTCCATTACTCTCACCTTACATTCCTTCATATGGATTCCTTCCCTCACTCCCCTAATACTTGAGTGTTCCGTCTTGCCATGTGGGTCCTTTGCCTTATCTCTATTTTGTCGGCGGCCTCCCTCCTCTCAGCATCACATATCCTGCACGTGACTGGAGTAATAGCTGGCTTTCTGACGCTCCATGGGGCACCTTTCCCAGGACTAACACAAAGCTACGTGCAACTGTAAGGTCGTATCCTTTACTAAAATATCTGAGCCCCTAGAGTGCATCTCTGCTAACCTGGCCTTCTCGGTCCAAACCTTAGGACTCCCCTCCCATCTTTCAATGTTTTAGCAACTAAAGGGTTAAAGCTGAGCACAGCAGGGAATCTACTTGACCTCCATTCTATTTGGTTGGTACTCTTGCCGTGCAGTGCTCTTCAAAAGACACAAGGTACCCCCAGGAACCTACCAGTGTTTATACACAGTAGTAGGAGAATAAGTATAAAATGTTAAATATTTAGTCATTAGCAGAGAGGAAGTTGCTTTCCGGTCCTATGAGCAGGACTCTGGCTGCGTGTGTTAGAGCCTAGAATAATTTAGGGAAAAGATTTTGACTTATTTTAGAATTCCAAAAATCGTTCACAGATCCATGCTCTTGTACACACTCCTTACTCTACCTGGAATGCCCTTCCCAACCGTGCTCACCTGGCAAACTTCCACTGGTCTTCTAAGACTCTGCTTACGCGTCTCCTCTTGTGCAGTTCTGATGGCCCTTGTCTATTTAAGGAGTCACAGGCTTCCCTGTGTTCCCACAAGGTTTGTACCATTCTCTTTTAGAGCGCCTAATGCCTAGTGCTGGAGCTGTTTGTTAACCCTTCTCTTTCTTCCACTAAACCAGTACTTCTCAACCTTGGCAGCACGTTGGAAGCCCCTGGGGAGTTCTAAGACACACCAATAGTTGGGTTCCACTGTCAGAGATTCTGATTTAACTGGGAAGAGGGGAGACCTGAGGGCCGAGAGATTTAATGTCTCCCCAGTGACCCTAACGTGGAGCCCAGTTTGAGCTCCACTGAGCTAGACTGAGCTACCTGAGGGAATTATTGTATCTCACTCCTCTTTATAACCTCGGCCGCTGGCACAGTGCACGGCATCCGGTAAGTGCTCATTGAATGAATGTATATCTGCATTAGTTGGCCTGCTCTAGGTGGTCAAGAGCCCTGTGACAGAGACTGCCAACTTTCCACCAGTATTCATTCTCCCCTCTATGGGAGAGGTGGTAGCATTTTAGCTGCAGGTGTAGGGCTGCTTAGGAGAAAGACCACGTTTCCCAGCTTCCTTTGTAGCTAGGAGAGGCCAAGAAAGTAATTCTGGTCCACGGGATGTGAGCAGAAATAGTGTGTGCAATTTCTAGGTTATGCCCTTAGAAAGAAAGGTCATCGCCTTCGATGCCCTCTTTCCTCTGTCCCTGCTGGCTGGAGTGCCAACATGGTGGTGGTTGGCCATCTCGGACATGGGTATGAGAGAAACGTAATAGAAGGGACCCGATCCCTGACTTGTGGAGCCATCTTGCTGGCCCTAGAGAAAGACATAAACTGAAGTCACTATTATTCTTGGTCTCTGTTACAGCACTCAAGTGTTTGTGACTAATTTGGAAAAACATTTGTACCGTACTATCACAAAGCCTGATACTTGAGTTTGATAACTCTAGCAAAACTTGTACTGACTTCACTCCAGTCTGGTAGCCAGCTCTGTGGCTTTACAAGAGTGACACTACTTGTGTTTCTGATGGCTTGCCATCACTCTTAGGCTGAAGGCCAGAATCCAGGTCACGGACCACAGGGCCTCACCTCACCAGGCCATGTCTGCCTCTCCAACGTCATCCTACCCTCTGCTCCCCTTGGTCTCTCTGCCGCAGTCTCACCAGCCTGCTCTTGTTTCCTCAAAGGAGCCTCGTTCTCTTCCACCACAGGGCCATTGTATGGGCTGTTCCTTCCGTCTGGAAGGATCGTGCCCCATGTTTTCACCCAGTTAACCCTAAGTCGTCCTGCTGGTCTTCAGATCTCAACTTGGTTGGCACTTCCTCACGTCTCCCCTGACCTCTCTGACTAGGTAATCCCCATATTATACATCTTGAAACTCTCCACATTTATCACAGCTGTAATTTTGTAGTAATTGGAGGTGATTATAGTTAGCAATTGTCTATATTACAAGACTCTTAGCCACACAAGAGCAAGGCCTGTGGCTGCTTTTTTTCACCACTGACTCCCCAGTGCCCAGCAGACCGTCAAGCATGTACTAGGAGCTCAGTAGATATTTACTGAATGAACAGATGAATAAACGAGTGAGCCAAAGAGGTAGTCTTTCCCTTCCATTGCAGAACCCGGAAGAGGCAGGGAAGATGGAAATCATACGGGGTTCGATCCCTGGCCAGGGAGCTAAGATCCCACATGCCTCGGGGCCAAGAAACCAAGACATGGAACAGAAACGGTGTTGTAATAAATTCAATAAAGACTTTAAAAAATGGTCCACATAAAAAAAAAAAAATCTTAAAAAAAAAAAAGTCATGTGCTCTTATCCAATATGTTTCCCCCTTCCAAAGAATCTAAGTCCTACACTCCCTTCAAAGCCAGCTTGTTCTATCTCCCGTCAGGAAGACTTGATGAGCTACACTAACTTGTGAGTACTCCTCCCACTACCCCAGACTTCAGGAGTTTTGTCAGGAGCATTCAATAGGCTTTTATGATAAGTTGCTTAGCAATATTATTTGTTTTTATGTAACTATACTATCTCCTCACATAGAATATAAGTTCTTTGAGGACAGCAATATGAATCTTTTTTCTTAGTACCCAATATAGGGGGTGCTTCCTAGTAAGCTGCTAGTGAAGCGTGAAGTGTTTGTTTAGGACAGTGATGGTGATGACGACATAAGGAAGTGCATATTCTCTCCCGAAAGGCTGTTGCTAACCTGTAATCCTGTACCTCGGCTAGAATTAGTGCACATGGGTCTTGAGAAAATATTTCACTCTAGGATTGAAAGTCAAGTCCCTTCCAGCACAACACATCATGAGGGCTCTAATTTACTCAAGCCAGAGTGAAATAGCTGAGATCTGAATCTCAAAATTGCCCAGGGCAATGAAAACTCTAAATGAATTGAAGAAGTCTCTTTTAACTTTGGTTGTAGTGAAAGAAAAAAAAAATGAAAAAGTTAGGTTAGAAGGGCATTAATCTTGGGTGCTAGCCCTGTGTTTTGTTATATTCACCTGGTCCTACAGGTATAACCTGGCAATACCTTGCTTCAGCTGTACCACTTACCTCTCACTTTCTGCTCTGGGGCTTCACTGTTGCCGCCAAGAACTCTACCTGTGGAACTGCTCAGCCATTCTGATGTGAGCTCAGAAATGAGAGTGTGAGGGAGTCACCAACGGGGCTAACAGGAAGTAGATGGTGGTGGACAAGTGCTCCCTCTTCTATCTCTCAACAGGACGGTTCTGAGGTCTACACGGTTCCTCAGAGGGTCCCAGCACGATGGAGCCCCAGCGGACAGAGTGACCGGCTCAAGAATGTGTGTATGTACTGATTTTTGCCCTTGCCCTGTTTCACTCTTCCTAGTTCCCTCTTGTTCCCTGAGATCACATTCCCCCAAAAGACCACTTGCATAAGTCCTTGGTCTCAGTCCTGCTTTCCAGGAGGGACATCAAACAAAAACAACTAGTATTCACATTTCAAGACTTGGGAATGTATCGGTGACCCGAAAGATGTTAAGTCCTAATCCCTAGAACCTGTAAACATTACCTTATTTGGGAAAGGGGTCTTTGCAGTTGTGATTAAGTTAAGGATGTTTATTTATTTATTTATTTTTGGCTGTGTTGGGTCTTCCTTTCTGTGCAAGGGCTTTCTCTAGTTGCGGTGAGCGGGGACCACTCTTCATCGCGGTGCGCGGGCCTCTCACTGACGCGGCCTCTCTTGTTGCGGGGCACAGGCTCCAGATGCGCAGGCTCAGTAGCTGTGGCTCACGGGTCTAGTTGCTCTGCAGCATGTGAGATCCTCCCAGACCAGGGCTCGAACCCGTGTCCCCTGCATTGGCAGGCAGATTCTCAACCACTGAGCCACCAGGGAAGCCCCAGTTAAGGATGTTTAGATGAGAGATTATCCTGGCTTATCGGATGGGCCCCTCATATTTGTCATCAGATATTATTCATGTGATGAGGTACAGGGAGAGCTGATACACTCAGAATAGGAGGAAGCAATGTGACCACAGCAGCAGAGATTGGAGCGATGTGATCACCAGTCAAAGAATGACTGCAGCCACCAGAAGCTGGAAGAGGCGAAGAGAAAATTCTCCCGTGGAGACTCCAGAGGGAGTGGGGACCTGCTGATACCTTGATTTCAGCCTCTGGACACTGATTTCTGGCTTCTTCCCTCCAGAATTGTGAGGGAATGAACGTTCATTGTTTCAAGCCACCAGGTTTGTGGTAACCTGTTACAACACCCACGGGAAACGAATACAAGGAAACTGAGGTTCACGAAGCTCAAATAATTTGCCAAAGGTCCTAGTTAATAAGTGGCAGAGTCAGGATTCAAACTCAGTTCTCTCTGACGCCAGTGCCCAAGTCCTCAATACTTTGCTTCTTCTCCAGAGGAAATGAGATTCCTGCTCTGGAGAGTAGGCAGAATCAGTGCTGATATTGTTAAGTCTACAATGGAAGGAGATGGGTGTCTGGAAGTTGCAGGGAGAGGAAGGCTTCCCTGGACAGAGGTCATTACCTAGCGGCAACCAGGAAACACTGTGTGAGATGGGACCACACGAAGCGGCACACCTGATAGAGTCCTGTCTGCCCATTTCAACCCACTAACTTCCTTCTTTAATTTCCTCTGATGCTGGCTGAAAGCCAAGTCCCTACCCAATGAGTCCAAAATATTTGCTTTGATTCTCCCACCCTGTTGTCCAGGGTGGACTGAGATGAATTCTCCACAGGAAGGGCTCCCTCCGTTCTGGAGAATTTTCTAGGTTCCCACTAAAGTAAGACATTCTGTCTCTGAAGCCTTGGGAGGGAATTTATTGTGGACTCAAGTGTTCATTGAAGGCATGCCCTACCTCAAAATACAGGGTTTGCCAAATGGGACAGAAGACCCACTAGCAGTATGTGTTTCTCCACTCTGGAAAGACAGATAAACAGACAACAGGAAGTGGAAATGTACACAGGAACAAGCAAGGAATTTTTCAGGGTTTGTTTGATGGTGGGTGTTAACTCCTTAACTATGACCTTTCTAGTATGGTCATTAAGTCGTAATAAAGCCATAAAACATTCTAACCATTACCACTTAGCCTTAAATATTTCACTCCTCCAATACTTCTGGGGCTACTTCCTCCTTTCACCCAACAGTTTAACCCTGAAGACCTTCTCTGGGTAAGATTATGAGATAGCCTTGCCTAATCCTTCTCAGGGTACTGCGTTGGCACTTCTGATGCTCTTTTATTTCATAAAATTAATCAAGAACTTTCTACCAAACCCTGGGCAAAGTTCCGGGTGTAAGAAGATGGTACAATCACTGACCTCAGGAAATTCACAATCTAGGTGGCAAGACAGATGAATATACAACACTTACCAAATAATATTAAAGGCATGTACACAGTGGGATGGGAGAATAGAGGAGGCATGCCTACTGGTGGCGCAGTGGTTGAGAATCTGCCTGCCAATGCAGGGGACACGGGTTCGAGCCCTGGTCTGGGAGGATCCCACATGCCGCCGAGCAACTAGGCCCGTGGAAACCAGGGACGGACACGCAACAGGAAATACTGTGCTGAATCTTAAAGGAAATGGCTGGAGTTACCCAGGTGGAAAAGGAAGATAGAGAGAGGGCATGTGGAGGGAAGGCAGAGGGAAACATGTTTTAGTCCACTTGGGCTGCCATAATAAACATCAGTAATTGGGTGGCCTAAACAACAAACATTTATTTCTCATGGTTCTGGAGTCTAAGAAGTCCAAGGTGAAGGTACCAGCAGATTCGATGTCTTCCTGGTTTGAACACAGCTGCCATCTTCCAGTATCCTCATGCTGGGGAGAGGGAGAAGTCTCTGGTCTTTCCTCTTCTTATAATGGCACTAATCCCATCATGGGGGCTACCCTCATGACCTCATCTAACTCTGCCTCCCAAAGGTCCCACCTCCAAATACCATGACATCAGGGATTAGGGCTTCAACATATGAATTTGAGGGGGACATGAATATTCAGTGCAGAGCACACGTACAAAGGTAAAGATGTGAGAGCAATAACAAGAGAGTGAGAGAAACATCCGGGGAATTGGTAGGCACTTGGTACTGTTGGAGCCCAGTATGCATGTGCATGCAGCTGGAGAGGTGAGCATGAAAGCCTTGACTGCCATGATGAAGTTAGACTTTATCATGAATGTAATGGGGAGTCACTGAAGTATTTAAGTCAGGAGTGACATGATCAGATTTACCTTTTAAATGATCACTGTGACATCAGTGTGCAGAATATATTGGAGCAAGGCCTGACTGGAGACAGAGGGGCCAGTTAAGGAAATATGGCAGTGGTCCAGGTGAGAGATGATGAAATGAGGATGGCAATAGGGGACAGATGCAAGAGGAATTTAGGATATAGAATCAACGGGAGAAGTTGGCCACTGGAAGCTGAGGGAGGGGTTGAGGATGACTTCTAGATTTCCAGCTTGTGCAAGTTTGTAAATGAGTGAGAAGATTTAGGGGAGAAGGGAAATAATGAATTAAGTTGAGGATATTATGAATTTGAGAATATTCCCCATCATCCCAAGTGAAGATGTTTGGTAGGCAGTTTTTTGAAAGTAGTTCTCGTCCTGGGCAATAATACTCTCTTCCTGACTAGTTTCATATGCTCACACACATCAGCTGCCATCTAACTGCTGATAACTCTCAAGTCTTTAAATTCTGTCTGAACCTTTCTTCTGAGCTCCAGCTTTCTGGATCCAACCACCCATTAGGTATTTCTTCTTGGATATCCCATCTCAGAGGTTAAGTGACTGCATCCCATTACTAGGGTAATCTATTGAAAGCTGTGCTTGTCTAATACAGTACAGTAACCATTAAGACTATTGAGTACTATTTCTACTGAGTGCTACTGAGAACTGAAAATGTGGCTAGTCCATCAAGAAAATGAGAAGACGAGCCACAGACCAGGAGAAAATATTTGCAAAAGGCATATCTGGATAAAGGACTCTTATTCAAAACATACAGAGAACACTTAAAACTCAACAGTAAGCAAGTGAACAACTCAACTAAAAAATGAGCAAAAGACGTGAACAGACACCTCACCAAAGAAGATATACAGAGACAAATAAGCATATGAATAGTTGCTTAACATCATATGTCATTAGGGAATGGTAAATTAAAACAACAATGAGATACCACTACATGTCTATTAAAATGGCTAAAATTCAAAACACTGACAACAGCAAATGCTGATGAGGTTGTGGAGCAACAGAAGCTCTCACTCATTACTGGTGGGAATGAAAAATGGTAAGACACTTTGGGAAGATAGTCTGGTAGTTTCTTCAAAACAAACCCATATTATCCAGCAATTGTGCTTCTTGGTATTTACCCAGATGAGCTGAAAAATTATGTCCACACAAACACCTGTACAAACGTTTATAGCAGTGATAGTCATAACTGCCCAAACATGGAAGCAACCAAGAAGTCCTTCATTAGGTGAGTGGATATACAAACGGCGGTATGTCCAGACAATGGAATGTTATTCATCGCTAAAAAGAAATGAGCTATTAAGCCATGAAAAGATGTGGAGAAAACTTAAATGCGTATTACTAAGTGAAAAAGCCAATCTGAAAAGTCTTCACACTGTATTATTCCAACCATATGACATTCTGGGAAAGGCAAAAGTATGGAGACAGTAAATGGATCAGTGGTTGCCAGGGGTTACCAGGGATGAGCAGGCAGAGCACAGAGGATTTTTAAGATAGTGAAACCACTCTGTATGATACCATAATGGTGGATGTCATTACATATTTTTCAAAATCCATAGAATGTACAACACCAACAGTGAACCCCAATGTAAACTATGGACTTTGGATGGTAATGATATGTCATTGTCGGTTCATCAATCCTAACAAATGTACCACTTTGATGAGGGATGTTGATAGTAGGGGAAGCTGGGGGAGGGAGGGGCAAGAGTTATATGAGACATCTCCATACATTCTGCTTGATTTTGCTGTGAACCTAAAACTGCTCTAAAAATAAAGTCTATTTTTTTATTATTTATTTTAAAAAATATTTATTTATTTATTTATGGCTGCATTGGGTCTTTGTTGCTGCCCACGGGCTTATGGCAGTGGCTTCTCTTGTTGCGGAGCATGGGCTCTGGGCACGCAGGCTTCAGTAGTTGTGGCTCGCAGGCTCTAGAGTACAGGCTCAGTAGTTGTGGCGCACGGGCTTAGTTGCTCTGCGGCATGTGGAATCATCCTGGACCAGGGCTCGAATCTGTGTTCCCTGCATTGGCAGGTGGATTCCTAACCACTGTGCCACCAGGGAATTCCCTAAAGTCTATTTTTAAAAAGTGTGGTTAGTCCAAATTGAGATGTGCTGTAACTATAAAATAGACCCCAAATTACAAAGACCTGTATGAAGAAAAGGAGGAAATATTTTAATAATTTTATTGATTACCTGATAGGAAAACAATATTTGGGATATATTAAGTAAAAGGTATTATTAAAATGTATTTACTTTTTTTTTTTTACTTAAAAAATGTGGCTACTAGAGAGTTTAAAAGAGTATGTGGCTTGCATTCTAGTTTTATTTTATTTTTAATTTTAAATTAAAAAAATTTTTTTGGCCGTGCAGCTTGCAGGATCTTAGTTCCCCAACCAGGGATTGAACCCATGCCCCCTACAGTGGAAGCATGGAGCTCTAACCACTGGACAACCAGCGAATTCCCTTGCATTCTATTTCTGTTGGACAGTGCTGACTTAGACTATACACAAGCCAGCAATAAAACCAAGACTCTTGGTTTCTATTCCAAGATGAATCATTCATTCAACCAACATATTTGAAGTACCTACTCTGTGATGAATAAAATAGAGATGGTCCCTGCCCTTGGGAAGCTTATACTCTTTTTCTGCCTTATTATTGAGATCAGTATAAGAAACAGTTTTGAAAAGTACAAAGCACCTTAACAATACAAAGAATAATATGAATATAGTTTCCAAGCGGAAAGAAGACCTGCTCTGATTTCCAGAGGAGAGTTAGAGATATTTGGAGTCCTCGTGTGGGAAGAAAACCACGCAATAAGTCCAATAATTGTGACTTTGAAATGGCATTGGTGTTATACCAGAGGGTAAAAAGGAAAGCTATGAAGTCTATAAAAATTGTAATTTCTGGCAAAAGAAGTTCAAGTTGGGATCCCCTGAAATGTACATAACCAAAGGAGCTCTGCAGAGAGATTTGTGTATCGACCAATCTTTGCCTTGGTAGTAAAAGGAGAGGTTAGATTTTAAACAACTTTTCCTTGGTCAGTGCTATTGGGAAATCACGTCAGGAAGGAGTAGGGCAGAAGAAACAGTCAAACAAGGCCTCAAGGGAAGCTTAAATCACTCACAATTGCCAAGAAATGGTGGCAGAGTGGTGACCTAGCAGAGGCACCTATGTTTTGAAGGGAAGCTCAGTTTGAACCAAGCCTTTGGGGGGTCAAGGAGCTAAGAGGCCGGTGACCAGCAGCCTGGTCTCTGAATGGATGGAGGGGTGGAGAAAGTGGAGGCCAGGACCAAACTTCGTGGTGCGCTCAGCAAATGCTCACTGCAGGGTCAGGGACCATGCGCCCAGGAAGGAGACCTTCAAGACCACGCCTCTCATTTTGTAGATGAAAGGGAGGGAGGAACTGGAAGGGAGAAGCAGGCACTGGCTGAGATCTTGCTTTGTGTCAGGGCCAGGGCTACCCGTGGGAGCCCAAAGGGAATAAGCTGGTCCCTCCTTCCAGGGAGCAATTCCCGACTGGGAGCAGATCCCATTTATTTGGCAAAGTTTCTCCCACATCAGAAGCAGTCTGTAAAATGATTAGCTTTAAAATGTACATTGTACTATTTAAAAACTAATTTTCATAAAATACTCCAAACTTCTTTGTATGAGTCTGTAAAATTGGGATGGTTAGAAGAATTAATTATAAGAGAACATTCTGTACTTCAAAACAAAACCAAAAAAAAAAAAAAGAAAAGAAAAAAAGAAACAAAAGGAAAAAACCCATTTTGCTACCACAGGAATTGTAATTTGCAAATTCTTCCCCAGTTCAGGTACATGCTGGAGCTGGTGTATGTATAACGATAAAATATTTAAGACAAGATTTAGAGTCACGGGCCTGGGTTCTGACACCAGTCCCACAACTTGCTAGCTGTGTGCCTTGGAGCAAGTTTTTCTTAAGGCCTTGACCTCGTGTGTAAAATGGGGCAATGGCACCTACCATAAAAGGCTGTAAAGAGGATTGAATTAAATAATTGAGCTTGCTGAAACTCATAACATATTGTCGGGAAGCTAGTAATGCTCAATGAAAAGTAGCTGTTATTGTTGTTGTCATTTTTAATACGTAAACAAGCCTAAAATCTGGAGTTTTCAAAGATCTCCCCTCCTCTCTTGCACGCATTCACAGACACATACTCATACGGTGAATGTAAGTGTCAGAACCAGAACTGGGGCTGGAAAACCTAAGACCTGGGTCAGTTCTCTCTGTCTCTTTCTTTTCATGTTATTCTCTGACAAAGATCAGATCCTATTATTGAGAACTCCAAGAGATTAAATACTTTTTTACACTTGAAATCATTGCATTGAATATTACTTGAAATATAGTTGTCATTGTACCTGGCTAGAAACATTTTTTTTCATTTATTGGACAGATATTTCCTAAGCAGTGACTATGTGTCAGACACAGTTCTGAGCCCTGGCGATACAGTTTTGAAGACCCAAATCCTTGCTCTGAGGATCTTCCATTCTAAACAAATAAGCATGGAGTGTGATGTCAGGTGCTCTGAGAAAACAAATAAAGCAGGGACTTCCGCAGCCTTACACAATCTACCTGCCACGGTTGGCCTTTCTGTGGGAAATACTTATAGGAGGCAGGCATGATCCTGGTGTTGCAAGGAGTTTATTTTTGTTTGCAGAAAAGGCTCTTAGAGAAAGAGATGAGCCTGGCTAGAATCATCATGAAGTCTGTTTTTAGTTCTAGATAAAACTTGCCTAAGAGCCAAAATAAAGCTCTGACATCGACTTACTCTACTTCACTCTGCAAGGCAGATGTCCTTACTGCCATGTAGCCCTTTGCCAGTCTTCTTGAGTTCAATCTGGGCAGCCCCACTGTGGCTTTGGTTCGCATGTATTTTTGCTTCCTGCATTATCAGCGCACTACTTTAACAACCTGCCCTGGCAGGAGATGCAGGGATGATGGGTAGGTGCGTGGTACCCATGAGAACATGGTACCCCATCCCAAACAGGAGGAAGAGCTCATAGTTCTTGTTTATTTTATTTTTTTAATTGAAATATAGTTGATTTACAATGTTGTGTTAATGTCTGCTGTACAGCAAAGTGATTCAGTTATACATATATACATTCTTTTTTTATATTCTTTCTGATTATCACAGGATACTGAATTTAGTTCCCTGTGCTATACAGTAGGACCTTGTTGTGTATGCATTCTGTATATAATAGCTTACATCTGCTAACCCCAGCCTCCCACTCCATCCCTCTTCCAACTCCCTCCCCTTTGGCAACCACCAGTCTGTTCTCTGTGTCCATGAGTCTGTTTCTGTTTCATAGATAGGTTCATAGTTCTTATTGATTATTCCATTGAGATCAATTTCTGAGGTCCAGAGCAGACTCTCATTTTGGAAGCATGACTCCTCAGGTGTTTCTACCTCTGGCTACCAATATTCAGGACATATGTATTGAGCACCTCCTTTGTGCCAGACACTGTTCTAGACACTGGGTTTATAGCAGTGAACGAAACAAAAAATTCCCCTTCCTATATGGAACTTGCCTGTTAGTGGGAAGAGATAGACACAAAAGATAATAAGTAAAATATATAGGATGACAGATGGGATACACGCTATGGAGAAAAATACAGTAGGGAAAAGAGTTAGGGAGTGCAGGTGAGGTGGCGATTTGAAATAGAGTGTTCAGGGATGGTTTCATTGAGTAAAAACCTAAGGAGAGTAAGATAAAGAGCCATTTGGATATCTGGGAGGATCTGCATTCCAGGTAGAGGAACAGCAAGTGCAAAGGCCCAAGCAGGTAGCAGGAACAGCAAGGAGGCTGGAGGGGCTAGAGTGGAGAGAATAATGTGGAGAGGGGTAGGAGGTGAGGTCAGAGAGGTTGCAGGGGCACTAGAGCACGTAGGACCCTGAAGGCCTCTGTAAGGATTTGACTGCTGTTTGAGTGAGATGAGAAGCCATCGGGCAGAGAATTGACATAAATGACCACCCTGGTTTCTGTATTGAGAAAAGATTATAGAGGTGTGTGAGGGTTTTAAAATATGTACCCACAGATGCTTCAATACTCTTGTCTTCAAAGAGGGGAGGCTGATTTCCTCTCCTTGTGTGTGGACTGCATTCGGTGACTCACTTCTCACAAATAGAAACGGTGGAAGAGGGGTGCGGGACTTTAGAGATTAAACATAAGGAAAAATGCAGCCTCCTCCTTGCCCTCTCATTCTGTCTCGGTTCACTTGCTCTGGGGGAAGCCAGCTGTCGAGTCAGGAGGACACTCAAGCAGCCTATGGACAGCCCATGGGGTGAGGAACTGAGAACTGCTGCCAGTGGCCAGAGAGGAGCTGAGGTCCTCTGTGGACAGCCATGCCGGTGAGGCATCTTGGATCCTCCAGCCAAGCCCTTGGAGGACACCTTAACGCTCACCTCATGAGAGACGCTGAGCCGGGACAACCCTGCTAAGCCTCCCCTGGGCTCCTGACCCACAGAAACTGTGAGGTAATAAATGCTTATTTTAAGCTGCTAACTTGCTATGCAGTAATAGTAATACAGGGAGCCAGGGCAGAAGCCAGGAGTCCAGTTAAGGGGCTGTTTCAGTTACACACATGAGGAGGTGACTTGGAAGTGGTGAAAAACAGCTTTGCAGTCAGGATACGGTGAATGAGAGAAGGAAGAGTCGGGCTTTCATCCTGAAAAATGGGAAGGTCAGCTCCCACTTGAGCTCTTAAAATTATTCAACACATTCAGTCTTTCCCTCTCTAGAAGAGTATTTTCTCCTGGCTTCCGTGACACCACACTCTGACTCTGGTTTCCCTTCTATGTCACCGACTGATCCTTTTCATTCTTCGCTGACGCGTCCTCTACTCACGCCCTTGATGCTGGAGTAAGCCAGGGCTGGATTTTTGGCTTTATTCTCTTTTCTGTTTACAGTGTCTCACTGGGAATTCTCATCCTCTGTAAAGACTTTAAATACCATCCATATGACCAGTGATTTCCATTCTTCCAGCTGTGTCCTTCCCATTGAATCCCAGACTCAAAGATCCCTTTGCTTCTTGACATTTTCATGTCTCTCTCTAATGAGTTCTCAATTTTATCATGACCAAAACAGAACTCTTGATTTCCTACACCAGCCCTACTCTCACGGCAACAGTCTCCATCTCAGTGAGTGGAACCACCATCATCCCAGTTGTTCAAGCCAAAAGTAGAGGGGTCATTCTTGATTTCACTCTTTCCTTCAAGCTTCACGTTCAGCAAGTCTGACTGATTCTACGTCCAAAACATATTCCAAACATGTATACTTCCTGCTATGGCCACGGATACCACCCTACTTGAAACTCTCATCATTTTTCACTTGTCCTCCTTCTTCCCCACTGTAGCCAGCGTGAGATTCAAAGAACACAAATCAGATTGAGAAGCTCTTACTCTTAAAACCCTTCAAAGACTCTCCATCGCAGTCAAAATCGAATCCAGGCTTGTCAGGGCTAACAAGTTCCTGATGAAGTTGGCCCCTGTCTATCTCTGACTGCGACTGCTTTATTTTTCCTCAGTCACTCTGACCTTCTCTCTGTTTCTTGATGATGCTAAATTCATTCCTGGATTAAGACATTTGCATTCGTTGTTCCCTCTGCCTGGAATACTCTTTTTCAGATATCTGCGTGGCTATAACCTTCTTGTCATTTTGGTCTCATACAAATGTCATTTTCTTGGACAGCCCTTCCCTGGGTTCTAAGTCTCCTTCCGGTCCCTTCTTGTCATTTCATCCTTTTCGGTTTTTTTCATAGCACTTGCCTATCCAAAAGTATCTCGTCCATTTATTCGTTTACTTATTTATTTTCAGTCTTCTGGACACCTAGACCCTAACCTTAATCCTAACCCTCATCTCTCTTATTCATGACCATATGTATCCTCAGCCCCTATCACAATACCTAGCACATTGCAGGTATTTGATAAATGACTGTTGAATGTATGCATGCATGGATAAATAAATGATCTGACAAAGAAGAAAAATCCCAATCTACTTTTCCATCGCCATCTGAACTCAAGGTAGCACAGGTAAAGGGGAACCCTTCTCAGCTTTACCAAGCCCTCACTTGCCTCTTGGACTTTTCATTTTCTAAGTTCACATACTTGATTCTCTCCTTTCCTCAGATGTCTGCTTAAATGTCACCTTATCAGAGAGGCCTACCCTAACCACTCTTAATCAAATAGATCCCTCTGTCATTTATTTCTAGAGATTCAGGGAGATAATTCATCTCCATTTTCTCCTCCTCTTAAAATAGTGGACTGTTTTTTTTCACTAAGTTGATGAAGTTGTTAATTACTATGAAGCCTCTTTAAACTTAATGCTTGAGTGAGCTTTTACTGCTCCATAACAAGCTGCCCCAAAACGTAAGGGTTTAAAACAGCAACTTATTATTTTCTCATGATTCTACAGTCTGAACTGAGCGCTCTGAGGGCTCCTCTGAGGGGCTGGCAGTGGGTGTGATTATAAGCTGGGAGCTCAGCTAGGGCTGTCAACAAGAGTGCCTTGGTTCTCCTCCACTGGCCTCTTCACGTGGATCAGGTTTTTCATGGCTTGGCGGCTGGCTTCCAAGAGGGAGTGTTCTGAGCCTGTAAACTCAGAAGCTGCAGATGGCTTGACACCCAGCTTTGGAAGTTGTACTGAGTCACTCGAAGTCAGTCACAGGGCCACACCAGAATCAAAGGGAGAAGACACGACTCTGCCTCCCAATGGGGGAGTAGGAAGGAATTTATGACCATCTTCAACCCATCATCTTTAATCAACTCAGAAAGGCAATCATTTTGATTTCTGTCTTTGTTGATGAAAATGTTTTTAAAAATACATTAGTCCTGCAAGTAGATTATAATGGACATAGTCTCCTCAATGATTAAAAGTCTTTCAGAAACTCAGGGTCATTCCCATTATTGTCAAGTTTGGGTCCTAGCCCCAGCTCTGTCACAAGTTACCTAATTTTGTTATCTTGGGAATATCACAGAGGATTTTGGTGTTTGTTTTCTTTCTTTTCTTTTTTTAAAAATTTTTAAATTTTTTGGCTGCATTGGGTCTTTGCTGTTGTGCGTGGGCTTCTCATTCCGGTGGCTTCTCTTGTTGCAGAGCATGGGCCCTAGAGTGCATGGGTTCAGTAGTTGTGGCACGCAGGCTCAGCAGTTGTGGCACGCAGGCTTATTTGCTCCACGGCATGTGGGATCTTCCTGGACCAGGGATCGAACCCTTGTCTCCTGCACTGGCAGGCAGATTCTTAACCACTGTGCCCCCAGGGAAGCCCCCTGGTGTTTGTTTTCTCATCCACAAAATGAAGGGATAGAGTTACATGATTTCTATTTTCATTTCCAGCTCTGAGACACTATGATTTCAGAGTTTCATTTAGAAAGTACAGGAGCGGGACTTCCCTGGTGGCACAGTGGTTGAGAGTCTGCCTGCCGATGCAGGGAACACGGGTTCGTGCCCCGGTCTGCGAAGATCCCACATGCCGTGGAGCGGCTGGGCCCGTGAGCCATGGCCGCTGAGCCTGTGCGTCCAGAGCCTGTGCTCCGCAATGGGAGCGGCCACAACAGTGAGAGGCCCGCGTACCGCAAAAAAAAAAAAAAAAGAACTAAATTCTTTTCTATCTGTTGAGACATCTTCAATACTAAGATGATATCCATAATGTCCTATGTGTCTCAGGCCCTAAACTATCCTCAGAATATGCCCTGAAGGTTCTCTTTATACCCATCCTCATCTCTGCCCATAGACTTCCCATCAGCCTTTGGTTATTTATTAAACAAATGCCACTTTGGGCATCAATTATGTACCACCAGTGTTACAGGCATCGCTGAAAAGCAGTGAACAAAGCAGAGAAAACCCTGCCCTCACGCAGCTTAGGGGAAGTTAGTGGCCTCAGGCGGTCCCTTGGTCAGCCACAGAACTATCACTGCAGTCCAGAACCCCACACAGACAATAAACTTGTTCTGATGATTGAATTTACCATATAATGGAGATATCCCACTGAAAGTTTTTAAAAAATTATTTCTAAAATGGGCCACACATTTCCATTTTTTTCTAGACTCAAGGTACAGAACACAGTTTTACCTCATTATCATTATAGCTGCATTATGCGGTAATGTAGCAGTAAGTCAAGGGCCAATGAAGTGCAGAGAACAATTTGCCTATACAACACGGCCTCAGATTGCTATGCCTTTTGAATTCTCACATCTACCTTTGATGGTTTTTCTATTTCCTTCATCCCAGCTGGGCTGTTTCTACTCTCCCACCAGAATCCATTTTCACCTTGCAATTTGCTCCTTGTAGCTAAGAGAACTGAGAACTCAGGTTTTCTCGAATAGGGTTCTAATAAGGACGAAGTGAGAGGGCACAAGGCCACTGGAACCTTGGTTTTGCAATGCAGCTTTGACGGCTAGAAACTTTCCTGATCATTTGTTGCTTCCTTGCTGAGCTGTAGGTAGCTGCGGTCGATGGATATTTGATTTTTGTACCTGAGCCAAAATTTTGCCTCATGTTTGCTTGATAATTCTGCTTTTGTCCTTTTGTAGAAATGTTCACACTTTGCAAGAGGGAAATAAAGAGATTAATTGCCAGAAGCTCTGTTAGCCATTGGACTTTTAATAAAAACAGATTTTGGAGAAATTTGAAGAGGTTTTATTGTGGGGAGAGAATAAGAGTTCTGTGCTCCATGAAAGCTGGTGACCAGGGAGCTGGCCTGGAGAAGGAGGTCTAGAGGGAGAAGCCCTGGGGCCCAAACAGAAGGGTTCCAGGGAGTGAGTCTCAGGTGACCCTGAGGAGGGCAGGTTTGCCTTAGAATTTTAAGTGGGCCTGCAGTTCAGACAGAAAGGATTTTGCCTTCTCCCAGGGAATTGTGGTAAATAACCATGGCGTTGACTTAGGGGAGACACTGGTAGTTAAACTAGAAAGTGGAACTGCGGTTGACTCTAAAAATCTAATTTATGGATTAACTAGTGCCCAGTCAAAATAACTAATAATTCTGAGACTATAATTACCCGCCTGTAGGCTTTCTATTTTTCCTCCAACTTTCTACTTTTCTGCATTTTACAAATGTTTAATAATGAACATGCATTCCTTTCATAATAAAAAAAATCCAATTAACTTAATTAGAAAAAAATTACCCACCAGGTGATGGGAGGTTTCTCATTAATTTATCATTGGCTGTCATAGTCT
Organism: Phocoena sinus; assembly: GCF_008692025.1. Classification (NCBI taxonomy): domain Eukaryota; kingdom Metazoa; phylum Chordata; class Mammalia; order Artiodactyla; family Phocoenidae; genus Phocoena; species Phocoena sinus. The sequence goes on along the minus strand of NC_045767.1, from coordinate 67,169,425 downwards.
GGCTTCAAGATCTCTGCCCGCTGAGGAACAGTTACTCGTGTGCTCTCAATGGCTGAATCCAGGTGTGTGTTGTAGGGGGCGGGAGGGAGGGGAGGGAGGTGATAGGAAGAGTGAAGGGAAAAACAGTCCCCCAGAGCACCATCTTTGGAAAAGAGAGCCACTGCAACTCCCTCTAAGTGGGAGCAGTGTCCATGGCTTTGGTGAAAAGGAGAGGGGAGGGAAGGAAACAGAATTTCTGCTGGGGGTGGGAGGAGCTCTCTGCGTGTCTGATTTAGTTACACTATGTCCACTATCACTGATGGTGTTACATTCGGAAAGCTGGGTTTGGTCCAAACGGGAGCCTGGAAGAGAAGTCTGCCTCTATGCTGTGTGGTTCCTGTGAGGGTGCCAGAGATGGGGGAGCCAGCTAGCTTCTCTCCCACCCGGGGCCATATTCTATCTCCCGCTGATGGGCTAGTTAGGTAGGCTTGTTGGGTAGATATGCTTTGATACTGCCCGAAAGGTTATAAAATCATCAGCATTTCTCTAGGTAAGACCTGATGTTGGTGTTTGGGTGACCTGAATGAAAACTTGGGAAGACCTGAAGTGGTTTACTCAGTGCAAATGGAACCGTTAATTTTACTTTCATCTGAGGAATTCAACATCATCTAGTGAGCAGCCGCTCTGAGCTCATTAAGGAAATAAAGGATGCAATCTTTGCCAGCCCAGGCTCCAGATGGAAGAGTCTCCCATTTCTCTGAAGTGCAGTGCCATCCTGGGATTCCAACGTCATACCCCACACGTGGGGGAAGGAGGAATTTAGTCACAGTTCGCACTGAGGGTCAGAGGACTGCAGACGAGAATTAAGGACACATGGAAAATGAAAATGTGTCATCACAAAGGAAAAAAATATATATCTGGAATTGGAAAGGATGTTCATACTCTGAAAGAAGCACTCACGCACTAGGTATGGTTCATGCATGACAGCTTCGTAATCATCGTTCCATTATTGATTAACTTCACATTGTGGTGTCGGTAGTTAATTGTAGCCTTTTCCTGTTTTTGGCTCTGGTGTTTAAAGGCAAAATAGGCCCTTTGTTATGCTCTCAGAAGAACTATTTACACATTTTGGTTTGGCAAAGAACAGCTCATTTTTTTTCTGGGCCCTTCTGGCTTTTTTATTCCATATGGAACATGCAAGCAAAACTGGCTGAACTTTCAAACATCAGCTAAATCCTAATAATCACTACAGCATTCCTTACCTTGCTATTCTCAGATGGCTGTATTTATTATAAACCAAGTCAACATTCTGCCGCAGAAAGGTCAGTCTAACGGGGCCGGCAGTCTGCTGCACTGATACTTCAGAGCCAGAGGCCCTCTGACGCTGCTCGTTCAGCTTTGCAGGCAGCCTGATCTGGAATGTGGTTCTCTCCCCGGGGAAGGGTCCCCAGGCACCATGAGGAGGAGGGGAGGTTGTGAGCAAAGTCATCAGCCCCTGAGAAGACGTCCTGACCTCCCCAGGACTGAACTTTCAACCTCTTGAGCTGACAGTTAGTGGTGGATGCACAAATTTTGTTTGCGACTAATTGCAGCTTATAAATGGAGCATTGTGGCCCTGGAAAAGAGTCTCTCTCCCCAGGGTCACCCAAGTGGAATCTGGACACAAGAGAGCCTGTCCCCTAATGGGCCTCCTCCGTGAGCCCTTCCCACCCTCTTGGGCTCTGGGCTTGCCTCCTTCATCAAGTTGAGAGCTAGAGGGCACAGCAGGAGACTCCTCTGCGAATCTTCTCTTCCAAATGCCAGGCTATTCATAGCAGCTTGCAGCTCCCTCAGGAATTCCCACAGACTGACTGCCCAGAGCTGACTATTGTCTCGCCACCCAGCAGCAGTGGGGCCTCTCACAGACCCAAGGACACACGCCATCTCAAAGCACAAAATGCTTTGCAGATCGTCCATTGGGGGTTCGTCAAGGAAACTCTGGGAGGTTGAGAGGGAGCAGAGGCAAGTTGGGAGGGTAGAGCGTGGATAAGATTTTCCATCAGATCGACTGCTTCTTGTTAGTTTCTCAAAGCAGATACAGTTTGTAAATGATGAGGAAGCAATGGAATGGTTTAGGACAAGAAGCCACATTTCCATCTATTGGAGGCAGCACTAGGGATGTGTCCAGCCTCTCTCTGATAGCACAGCTGGCTGCATGTGTGAATCACAGACCCCACGGACAGAAACCTTCAGCTATAAGACGAAAGGGGTAGCCAAGGGTGACTCTCTTTGTTTTCTCCAAGAGTCTCATTGGACTGAGGAGATAGCTAATATCACCCTGTATCCTCAGACCATGGAAAGAACATAAGGAACTCTGTGAAAGTGTAGAGTGAGCTTTCCAGACCAGCGTCATATTGTTCTCAGTTAATCAAATTTGTCAAATTGTTCCCAGTGCCTTAGAGCCAAAGCGTGATACTTAGGACCACGGTAAACAAATCCCCAGCCATCTGCTCTGACAGCTGTTGGACCTTGAGCAAGAACTTGTACCCGTGGAGTCTTCTGAGAGCCCCAGGCGCAGGGACAGACTAGAACGGTTCAATCATCAGGCGGCCAAAGGTTAAAACTACTAATGGCCCCTGGGATATCTGCACCCAGCCAGTGGCGCTCCCAGGAAGGAGCTACAAGAGGAAAATTTCTGCTCTGCCGGTCAGCCTCCCAACACCCCAGTTTCTGTGTCCGCTGGATATTTTCTCAATACCTTTAGCCTAGCCTTAAAAATCAATGCAGTTAGTGAACAGCTTAGTTAAAACTGAACGCATCTATTGATGCTGAAACGAGAGCTGTGCACTTCCAGCCAATTTAAAGAAATCTGCTCTGATGATCTATTCGATTCTGTGGCTTTCAAGTGTGAGGGCTCAGAGAATTAGCTTGCAGTTACAGTAAATTATTTCTATGAAAGTTGTTTGCTTCTAACAAGTTAGTTTTTGTGTGCCGATTTCATTAGACCAACTGGGTTTCATAAATGATGTTAGAATAAGATGACCAACCATCCCAGTTATCCTGAGACTGTCCTTGTTTTAAAACTGAAAACCCCACATCCTGGGAAAATCCCTCATTCCTGGACAAACTGGGATGGTTTGTCACTATACCAAGTCCTTTGTCTTCCAACGAGTCAGGATGTCCTGCTGAGTTTGAAAGTGTAGCAATGTAATAAATTCTGAGTTTCTGCGTTTAAAATCTTAGCGGGGATCATCTTAGATTGAATGGGTCTAATCTAAGATTGAAAGGGGGTCATCTGAAAGTGGGGAGGGGCTTCTCTGCTGGAGATCTGTTTATTTTGTAATTATCCAAGAGTAAGGGGACCCTTTCTGACATGTGACAATTTTAAAAGGTTACTTTAAGGGCTTCCCTGGTGGCGCAGTGGTTGGGAGTCCACCTGCCAGTGCGGGGGACATAGGTTCGGGCCCTGGTCCAGGAGGATCCCACATGCCATGGAGCGGCTGAGCCCATGCGCCACATCTACTGAGCCTGCGAGCCACAACGACTGAGGCCCGAGCGTCTGGAGTTCCGCAACGGGAGGGGCCGCTGCAGTGAGAGGCCTGCGCACCGCAGCGGGGAGTGGCCTCTGCTTGCCGCAGCTAGGGAGAGCCCGCGCGCAGCAACGGGGACCCAGCACAGCCAAAAGTAAATTAAAAAAAAAAAAAAGGTTACTTTACATTTACAGTTACTGCAAAATACTGGCTATATTCCCTGTGTTATACAATACATCCTTGAGCATGTCTTATACCCAATAGTTTGACCTTCCACTCCCCCATCTCTATATGCCTCCCCCCAACTGGTAACCACTAGTTTGTTCTCTTTATCTGTGAGTCTGCTTCTTTTTTGTTATATTGACTAATTTGTTGTATTTTTTAGATTCCACATGTAAGTGATATCATCCAGTATTTGTCTTTTTCTAAGTCAGTGTTTTTTTTTTTTTTTTTGTGGTACGCAGGCCTCTCATTGTTGTGGCCTCTCCCGTTGCGGAGCACAGGCTCCGGACGCGCAGGCTCAGCGGCCATGGCTCACGGGCCCAGCCCCTCTGCGGCATGTGGGATCTTCCCGGACCGGGGCACGAACCCGTGTCCCCTGCATCGGCAGGCGGACCCTCAACCACTGTGCCACCAGGGAAGCCCTAAGTCACTGCTTTTTAAACTTGAATGTGTCAACGAATCACCTTGGGGATCTTGTTAAAAATGCAGGTTCTGGTTCAGTAGATCTGGGGTGAAGCCTGAGATTCTGCATTTCTAACAAGTTCCGGGTGCTGCTGGCGGTCTGAGGCCCACATTTTAAGTAGGAAGGTCCCGGGTGACTGTACCTAAGTTTTCTTTACCTTTAGGACATTTCTAGAGAGAGACAGAGGAAAAAAAATAATTTAAAGGGAGTAGAGGAAGAAAATTGCACTTTATACCCTCAAAAATAATGTCTGTTGAGAAAGAATCCTGTGAGCTTTAGTGTGTAACACAAATGCGATTAGAATTGAACCAAAACATCAGCGTACCTAGGAAAGGAAGGCAGATGGGAGGAAGTAAAGGAAATAAGGAGCGGGTGGCAATTACAGTGTCTGTGGCTGGAGGGGAGCCACTCTTCTTCAAAGTACCAGCGCTTGCCTTTTCTTCCATCACTCTCTCTGCTGAACTTTATAGCAGTCAGGCGTTTCCCTTCTAAAGGTTGCTCCAAGTGTAAGCGGTACTTTGGGTGTGAGGCAGGGAAATGTTTCATTCTCTTTCAACTGGTTGCGAGAACCCTACAAAAAGACCCATTAAAGATGAAAAATGAAATATGCTCTGAAAAATGTACCAGTCTTTTCCTGTGGGTTGTCGCTTATGGTGTTTCTGAAGACACAAAAACAGATAATGAAGTACATAAGTAGAAGAGGAAATATCATTAAGTCAAATGCCTGACAGGAAACGGATTATGCTAAATCACATACAGTTCTGATATGGTTTTTTTTGTTTTGTTTGTTTTTATTGTGATTATTGGTTTATTTATTTAATTTTTTTTACATCTTTATTGGACTATAATTGCTTTACAATGGTGTGTTAGTTTCTGCTTTATAACAAAGTGAATCAGTTATACATATACATATGTTCCCATATCTCTTCCCTCTTGAGTCTCCCTCCCTCCCACCCTCCCTATCCCACCCCTCCAGGCGGTCACAAAGCACCGAGCTGATCTCCCTGTGCTATGCGGCTGCTTCCCACTAGCTATCTACCTTATGTTTGGTCGTGTATATATGTCCATGCCACTCTCTCACTTTGGCACAGCTTACACTTCCCCCTCCCCATATCCTCAAGTCCATTCTCTAGTAGGCCTGTGTCTTTATTCTTGTCTTACCCCTAGGTTCTTCATGACATTTTTTCCCTTAAATTCCATATATATGTGTTAGCATACGGTATTTGTCTTTCTCTTTCTGACTTACTTCACTCTGTATGACAGACTCTAGGTCCATCCACCTCACTACAAATAACTCAGTTTTGTTCCTTTTTATGGCTGAGTAATATTCCATTGTATATATGTGCCACATCTTTATGCATTCATCCGATGATGGGCACTTAGGTTGTTTCCATCTCCGGGCTATTGTAAATAGAGCTGCAATGATCATTTTGGTACATGACTCTTTTTGAATTCTGGTTTTCTCAGGGTATATGCCCAGTAGTGGGATTGCTGGGTCATATGGTAGTTCTATTTGTAGTTTTTTAAGGAACCTCCATACTGTTCTCCGTAGTGGCTGTACCAATTCACATTCCCACCATCTGATATTGTTTTACAATAACGGTTGTTAACGCAATTCAGTGAACCGCTATTGTTCACACAGCCCTGGTTCCTGAGATGACACATTTAGGAGCAGAAGAGGAATTCTGGGATGAAATGTTTTAATTATTTAAGAACAAAATATACGTGCCTCAGAAATGGATAAGACGTTGTTGTTCCCCAGATTGCCTCAGTTAGTTATGACCCTGGGAGAGTTCACATCCCTTTCCCTGAAGAGAAGCATCAAATGTGGATGATTAAATTGTCACTAAGCACCAAAAAGACCCTCCAATGTATATTTATGTTCCATGAAAAAATGTGCTCTACCCAGTATGACTTTTACTTACTGCTCTTTCGGGGGCTTTGGACGCAAATAGAAAACACTTTTGGGCTTCCCTGGTGGTGCAGTGGTTGAGGGTCCGCCTGCCGATGCAGGGGACGTGGGTTCGTGCCCCGGTCCGGGAAGATCCCACATGCCTCGGAGCGGCTGGGCCCGTGAGCCACGGCCGCTGAGCCTGCGCGTCCGGAGCCTGTGCTCCGCAACGGGAGAGGCCACAACAGCGAGAGGCCCGCGTACCGCAAAGAAAAAAAAAAAAAGAAAACACTTTTTTCCTGACAGGTCATCCACACAGAAGTAGCCCAAACTATGCTCCAGATTTCTTTGCATTTCCACAAAGGAGGAGTACGGAATGGGAATAAACAGATCTCACAGTTTTCCCTTACCTAGGAGTCTGCCTCTGTCCAATTGTCTGTCATGTTTTTGTTTTGAATAGCCAGCTGCTCATAAATGTTCCTTTTGATCTGATGTCCTCAGATGCCCCCTCAGACTGTGCCAGGCTGGTGAGTGGAGCTGTTGATTGACTCGGCACCAACACAGGTGGTGGCTCAGCCCAGCACACACGGCTCCAGTTCTTTAGAGAACACTGGTCCTGCTCCTTTGTCTTCGCATGGATGAAAATTGCCCCATTACATCTTAGGTGTGCTTCCCTCTCTTTTCCCTCGATATGGGTAGGCGGGGGCTGGTGGAGGGAGGGACAGTGAAAGAGGGCCGGTTTTATTCTTCTGCCTCTGCAGCCCCCGTGTTCACAACCTCCAGTGGGGACCATACACACACGTCTAGACACCATCCTGGCTCCTCGGGTGTCCACACCTTGGACTTTGCCGCTGGTGGCGAGCCACAGCTCACAGGCAACGGTCTGTTTAAAATGTCCCTCCTTGCCTCCTTTCCTTAAATTTGCTCAGTTACTTGCACAGATTTACACACTCATTCCTTTTATATACAGTTTGGGCATTTAACCTTATAACTGTCTTCCTCTCTCTCTCACATACGTGTGTATAGTTATATGTGTTCCGTAACAGCTTATGGAAAAACCTGAACGAACTTTTGGCCAGCCCAGTATGCGTATCTGGCCGAGCTGCGGGCGGCTCGCGAGATCTTAGTTCTCTATTTAAAGTCATAATTTCCCCCTCCACTCCCCACCCCCCCACCCCTGCTTCTTTCTATTCTCTACAACTGCCTTGTTACATCTGACTCTGCACTTTCTGCTCCTGAGGGCATCGGGTCGTTCAGCCTTTCAGTCATGGAACAAGTATTTTTGGAGTGCCTCCAATGTGGCAGTCACAGTTGTAGGTACTGGGGTACCACACTGACCAAAACAAAGCCCTGGCTCCTTTCATTCTAGTGGCGGGGCGGAGAGTCAGTCAACAAACACAGGACCAAATAGGTAAGCGCTACATTAGACGGTAATGAGTACTAGGGAGGAGAATGTATAAGGTCAGGAGGATGGGAGTACAGCAGGGGACGTGGGGTGGTGCTCTTGTGCAAGGAATGGACGGCGGACACCACATCCGGGGCTACTCCTGAGGGGTGGGTTTCATACAACTCCAGGCGGTGCCTTTCTCCTTGTGGCTATTATACATCCACGTGGTTATGAAAACATTCCGGCAGATGGGATCAAATTGAGAAAGAGAGGAACTTTCTTCTGATTTGTCCGTTTGGACTAATGCTGGGGCTTGATAAGGTGACATTTTAGCAGAGACCTGGAGGAAGGGAGGGAGGGAGTCACACAGGTGTCAGGCAGATGAACAGCAAAGGTGAGGCCCCGAAGAAGGGGCTTCTTGGTGGGTCGGGGTCACAAGGTCAGCGGCTGGAGCAGAGGGAGTAACGGGCAGGTGGTAGGAGGTGAGGCTGGGGTGGAGGAGGGCAGATCACAGAGGGCTTGGGAGACCACTGGAGAGCCTTTGTCTTTCATTTTAATGGGAACAGAAAGTAGCTGGAGAGCTCTGAACTAAGGAGGACTGTGACCTGATTTACATATTTTATGAATCACTCAGAAATATGGAGATCTGATACTGGGGACAAGAGTACCAGAAAATAATAATGAGGTTATTGCGATTCTCCAGGTGAAAGAAGACAATGGTGTGGCCCAAGGTGGTGACAGTGGAAGTAGTAGAGCATATTAATTCCGGATATGTTTTTGGGAGAAGCCTTTCACGTGATTCCTGAGATCCACTGGCTTCTTGCGCAAAGAGCTGAGAGGACCTTTCTTGCACACCAGGTCTATTTCACCAATCAATATCCTGCAGAAGGTATGGCGGAAACTTAGCATTGGAAGGGCTCTTAGAGGCAGGACATCTAGCGGAAAAAGAGTGAGAACAGAGATACTTGGTTTGGTCTTCATGTTGTGGAGTCTTGGATTTTGATGGAGGTGGGTAAGAATGAGATTGATGCCTCATAATAAACGTTGGTTTATCTGAAATTCACAGTGGTCCCATACTAGTAAACTAAAAGTGGAGGCTGGATCCTATTGTAAGAAAGCACAAGATCTGAAAGCTCCCAGTCTCACCAAATTCTCCTCTGAGAGGGTCTATTCTAACCTCTCACACAATGCAGGGGGTCCTGGCCCAGCATCCCAGAGCGTGTAAACCTGACTGTGACTACACGTCCTGGCAGAGTTCTCATTATTTCAAGGGCATTCACCCTTCTCTTGGACACTTCCAAGCTTCTGGAAGTTTCTTCTTGGACAGGATTGAAATCCTTCTCTTTTCTACCCTTCTGCCCTCTGGAGCTATGCTGGCCAAGGAGAGACAATACAGCTGTATTGGTTAAGAGCATGGGCTCTGGAACCAGACGGTCTAGGTCAGAATTCAAGTTCTTTGTGAACTTGAGCAAGTTACCTAACTCGTCTGTGTCTCAGTTTCCTCATCAACAAGGTAGCAAATCTAAAGCACTTATAAGAGGACACGATATAGATTAAGTGCCCAAAAAGGGTAACTATAATGATTTATCCTGCATATTGATATGAATGTGAGAACCGGTCCCATATGTGAACACAGATCTCAAGAAGCTATACTTTCCCTGTCCTTTACCAATTCTCATTAAGTTGTGTAAACCCACGATTCCTGATAGCAACTGTCGATGAAATCTTACAAAAACAAAGCACCTGGGTTTGCCTTGGGGGGCAGCAAGGAAAGGGGATTTACTCTTTACTGGTCTGAGGTTCAAGTAGCAAGAAACATGCTGTTGGGTCTCCAGCATTCAGAGGTTGACTCCATCTCAAATATTGATTCCCAAACCCCATTTCACTTAGGAAGCGGTTTTTCAGGATGCAGTGAAATGGTGTTAGACTAGGTTTTAGACTCTGATTTTGGGCATTTGAATCTGGCCCCGGCATTTCTTATGCTATAATCATGGGCAACTTATTTAGTGATAATTATAATAACGCTACATATTCCTTAAGTTTGTTGTGAAGAGTAAAGGAGACAATGCATATAAAGAGCTTAGCACAATCTAGCTGATCCAGAAAAACTAGCAATAATTTTAAGTTCTAGAAATAAATTTCTAAGATGAAGTCAATTCTTAAAAATGACCGTGTTTGAAAGGAACCAAAACTACATTCTCTGGGCTTCTTAGGGCATTTTATGTAGAGAGGAAGACAGGAAAATCAAGACTTGCTGCTGCTACCTTCCTGCCAAGTGCAGGCTCCCAGGGCTCAGGGAGGTTCATGATTGGAACCTCGTGGAGCTGACCTCACCATCAAAGAACTGCAGGAGACTCTGAAGTCAGCTTACCTGACTGACACCTACCCAGCAACTGAACATTAGAAATTTGCTTGAACTGGTTATTTGGTAGCAGGTAGTTTTTTGGGGGGTAGGAGATACATATATATATAGTTGAGGTATCATTGATTTACAATATTATATTAATTTTAAGTGTGCAACATAGAGATTCAAAATCTGTGTAGATTATACTCCATTTATAGTTATTATAAAATATTGGCTATATTCCCTATGCTTGACAATATATCCTTGCAGTTTATTTACTTTATACATAGTAGTTTGTATCTCTTAATCCCCTGCCCCTATCTTGCCCCTCCCCCTTTCCTTCTCCCCACTGCTAACCACTAGTTCGTTCTCTATATCTGAGTCAGTTTCTTTTTTGTTGTATTTGCTAGTTTTATTTTTTATATTGGGCATGTAGATTTTTTAACAACATTTTTTTTCCTGAAAACAAAAATAATACGTTTTTGTAGTAGAAATATAGGAAAGTATAGAAAAACTCAGAGAAGCAAACCATGTTTATTTCTACTGCTCAGAAGTTTTCTGCACAGCACACCAGGTGGGTAAGCAGCATAAGGCAGGGTGAGCCTGTCTGGTCCACTTCCAAGACCCTAGCAGGTACAGCTCCTGGTACAGAAGAGTCCTTGGTAATAAGTTGTTGGATGAATGACATATAATCAGGTGTATAAATATATTTCTGTCCCCACTGGGGGTCATAATTGTCAGGTAGATTTCTTTTCATGTTTCTTTCACTTAATTGGGCCCTCTGAAATGTTGAATTTAAAGCCAGCAGTGAGTATAAGTAGATCCTAAATGAGTCAAGAATCACAGGCTCCTGTTTTGCCCATCTGTTGCTCCACAACCCAGGAAGTGCTCATATGAATGGATACTGATGGCTGAGTTTGCTGATCTTAAGGGAATGGACCCTGCCTTGGCTTCTCCTCTCTAGGCTCCAAGGGTCAGTTGGTTCTTTAGCCTGGCCTCACCCAGAAATCTTTCCTCCTGAGAGTTTTTAAATTGTACTTTCGATTATTTGGAGGAGTTTTGCAAACACTTTAGAGGATTTCCTCCCCCATCCCAGTTCAGCATTCCTTCTAATTATGATAGATACCGCTTATTAAATACTTACAATAGGCATGGTCCTCTGCTAAGCCTCAAACAGGTATTATCTCATTTGATTCTCATAACAACTCTTTGCGTTGGTCCTCACCACTTTTATTTTATAGCTGAAAGAATTAGAGACTTAGGAAGGTGAAATGACTTTCCCAAAGTCACACAGCTTGTAAGTGGGAGATTCTAGTCAAGGTCTGCCTGACTCTGAATTCCATGCTTCAACTCCCTTGATTGCTGTCATCAAAGTTTATGTGTAATTTTGCGTAGTGTTCTTTATATTTAGCTTTATTTGATGAGCATTTACCCAAACTATTCTATTACCTTCAGCGGCCTCATTCGAAATGTCGAAATAGTATTCTGAGTAGAATGTCAGAGCAGAAATGACCAACATAGGAAATTCAGAGAGTCAAGAAGAGCATCCCGTTGTGCAGCCCCGGGAGTGAGACGGGGACAAACTAAAATCCTACCAGCGTAAAGGGACCAGGCGCTAGGAGACCTGCAGCTTGGCAGACTCAAGATTTGGCTCTCGGGAAATGAGAGGAACACTGAACAAAGGGGCTACAGAAGGGGGAAAGGGAGATTCTAGATTTTTACATTTTCCTATATCTGTTTTTTGCCTATCGGCCCTATTTTTCATTGGGCTGAACTCTTCTTATTACCCAGATTACATGGCATATTACGAGGGTTTGACCATCAGAGGTCTGGGGGGCATAGGTGAGAAATACCGTCAAATGCAGATCTGCTGCTACTATCTCTCTCTCTCTCATCTGAAGAATCTGGAGTATGACTAGCAAGGGGTAAAAGAAGCTCTTCTTCCTCTCCCCCGCCCTCCTCCCTCTGGGGGCTGGGTCTTTCTGTCCTCAGAAACCTTGGCTCTGTCCGTCAACAAGGCTGTGAGGGTTGCTGCTGCTTCAGACACTGCCCGGGGGCAGATTGCTGGACCCCCAGCCCAGCCCTGCCTTCCACACAATGAAGCCCCTTCAGCTTCTCCCCCAGCTGTCTTGGGACCACCCCTGGTAGGATGGGGGTGGGCGATTGAGTGGACCCCAGTGCAGGAGGGCAAAAGAGAGGGAGGTAGAAGGGCACGGTTAAGATCAGAGATTTTTTTGAACGCCGGGTTAAAATCCCACCTCTGCCATTTATCTATGTAACTTTGATTTGCGTTACTTCACCTGGCAGAACCTCTGTTTTTCCATCTATAAAATGGTGATGGTAGTTCCTAACTTACAGAATTGCTGAAAGGATTAATAAAATTCAAGGATTCTGCCTGCTGTTCCGTGCGCGTTCACTGATACTCATGCTGTCAGCCTTAACAGCCTGAGGAGCTACTTTCTTCTATTTTGAAAACAGTCCTATTTTGGTGTAATCTTCTTCTACTTAGTTAAACTGGTTCATTTATGCCTGGGTGAATTAATTTACTAACCTTCCCTTCCCTCCCCCAAAGTTTTTGTACTTCTAGGTTCATGGCTTGGAGAAAGGAGGTGTAGGTCCTTTTCCTTTGAAGGATACTGGGGCCCGAGGCGACCCTCAGGTGACCGTCTGTTCTTGTCAGAGAATCTAGCTGGCGAGACGTGTGCAGGAGGCACAGGAACCATCTGTGGTTTTTTTGGTCGGGAGTATTTAAAGGCATGTGTTGTTCTTTGTAGGTCGTGTACAGAAGCTATCCTAACATTTGCAGGTGAGAGAGTGAAATATTCCTTTCTCAGGACAAGACATTCTGTTGGCATTATCTGTTTTTTTCTTTAAGTCTTGGGAACCCAGAAGAAGAAAGTGTGTGACCCTGAGAGGAAAGTGTGACCGATAATTGCTGATGGGAATTAACACTACTCTGTGATCTGTGTGGTTGTCATTAGTGATACAGTGAGGTTGCAGGGGGTTTAGAACAATGAGAAGAAAGAAGGAAAGAAAGAAAGAGAGGGAGGGAGGGAGGAAGGAAGAAAGAAAGGAGGAAAGAAAGAAAGGGGGAAAGAGAGAAAGGAAGGAAGGAAGAGTGTCATATTTTAGCAAACCAAGAAGAAGGAAACTTATGTCCCAATAGTAGGAAGGGATTTTAGGGTTAAATGGTGCCAGTTTGCTAAGAGTCTGCTGCTTCTTTATATTCTTCTAAGCAGTTCCTCAGTTCCTAGGCAGTCACCCTATTTCTGCTTTCAAGGGTAAACGTTGTCATTTCTCCTGTGACTATAGCAAGTCATCATTTCTCTTTCTAGAACGTGGGTTCAGAAAACTGCAATTGTTAACAATTTTAGCATTGAATCTTAGGACAAAACTGAGAAAAAAAATTAAGCGCTGGATTGTTTCTAGAAACTACTCGATTTTAAATCACCAGGAATAGTCATGGTTGATTATTCTAGAAACGATTGCATTTACCCAAATCTCAAAATTAATCATGAATATTTGCTTGGATTGACGTATTGATGCTGTTTACCACAAATAATCCCTCAAAGCTCAGGATCCGTTTTAAATTTTTACCCCAAATTAGAATTTAGCTTTTGAACAAAACTTGTGTACAGTTACTTAAAATTCCATGTAAATATATAAACTCCAACTTGTTCTCATTTAATTTCTCTGCCATTGTCACAGGCAATTTTTGCATGAAAATCACGTCACCCTTAACAACCTAGACTTATTTCCTCATTTCCCTTTAATGGTTTTGTGTTCCGAGTTTCATTTAAGAATGGATTGCTTACATTTCACTGACGAATTTCCCTTCTAATCATGGTTATTAATATCATAATTTTGTTATAATATCTGTAAGAGCACAAAATGTGTCCTCTTAAAGTTGCATTTGCCAACCCCTGACTTGCATACATTTCAATTACAACTCTCCCTCATAATTATTATTATTAATATCACAATCACCGTCATAATATCCATAAGACTGCAGAAGGTGTCCTGTCATGGGTGCCTTTACAAACAGCTTGTCCAGTTTCCTCTTAAGAAAAATGTGGCAGACTTTATCTAAATTCAACTTCCCCCTATAATTTACATTAGACAACACACTCCATCAATAAAACCATCAAAATGATCTACTGCATTGTAGACAAAAGTTATTGTGTCAAGTTGACACTAATCAGTTAATTCCAGTAAACCTTCAGATAAACAAAAGCTTGTTGTCTATTACTGATGTGTGTGATGGGCCCCTTGTATGTCCTATGGTTCTGCCCATCTATAGAGATGTATCTGGCAGACACTTGCCCTGAGGCGTCTATATGGAAACCGAGACAAGATCTATAGTTAATGATGTTGACCCTGACTCCCCCAACAGAGATTGAATTCAAATCCTCATAATATCTCGACAGCTGATATGTATACTGTGCTAATAATATTAACAATTACTCTGCCACTGGGATTCCCCAGGCTCTGACTTAAGCGATTTTAAAGCTTCTTCCCTAATATGAACTGATTTCCTTGTTTATACCCAACATCAGCACCGTCTCCCCATTAAGACAAGGATGTGTTTCTGAATGGGGAAAGGCTTTTCTTAACGTAGGTGTCTTATATTTCTAAGAAATTCTGTGGGAGTTAAACAACTTCTGGACAAACTGATAGTATAGGTGATGGTGTGAGAAAGTGTTTCTAGTCACTATTTCCCTGGCAGGCTGGGCTAGCAGGACTGGGGAGAGAGCTAGCTTCACATTGTTACTGTTGACGCGGATCAGAGAGCATTCCGAATGTCAACAGGCCTTGTCTGGTGTGGCTCCCCTTTGGACATGAAGGGGCAGCCTGTCAATCCCTGCTTGGTGTGATCGGGTGGCTGAGGAATCAGAAATCGCCCTTGGGTCTCCTCAGCTCGCTGCTGAGCATTAGAGGAAAGTGAAAGAGCTGAACCAGACCTCTTTTTCTCACCTGTTCTCTCTTTCCCTTCCTGCTTCTCTTTCCTCTGCAAAGACTGAGTGGGAAAGGCCGCTGCCGACTCACAGGCCACGGAGAAGCTGAGGATGAAATGTTGACAGGGGGCACTGTTAGAAATTAAATTCTGCCCTATTTTGTGTACCATTCTTGTGAGTCACATTTGTGAATAGTAGCGAGAGATTTAATGATCGCATATTTTTTATCTTATTTCCCTTCGGTCGATGGCAATTTTTTTCTGTTAATGTCAACTTAGAGCTCAAAGTAATTTAGTAATTGATTCTAAGCACAGCAGTTCGCCAATGGCAGCTCTCCATTTGTGGGGAATATCTTTGCTAATTTTATCCATCAGAATGAGATTACCATGCTAATCTCTCCTATCCTCCTCTCTTGGTCATTTGGGACATGCTGATGCAAATGACTTATTAGACACAAGGCCTTCGTCCAGCCCCGGGATCAGGCAAAGATGAAAGGAAGCCAAAATAAGGACGTTATAATGCCCTAGCACACACAGATACTACACACACAAATACACACACACACACACACACACGCTGACACACTAATACTAAAAGGATAAGACCCTAAACTGGAAACCAGTATAAAAACTAGTTTTAACAAATGAAAAATGCAGTGTATCAAAATATATTAAATACCTGCAAAGGAAAGAACAAAAAGAATGAAGGCAGAACAAATGCATCTGGAGACACATAACTGGAAACCTAAACATTCATTGGCTCAGGAAATCTAGAAAGTCGTAAGCCAGGTGGAGGGAGGCAGATGCCCTTAATGAGATTAAGTGAAGAAAACCAAAATGGCTGTGTTAACAAAAAGACTGAGGCTATATCTACAGACACAATCTGTCTGACTGTTTTCAGGGAATGGTTACTGACTAACTTAGTGACTGGTTGTTTGTCTGATTTAATTAAAATGCTCAAACCAGTGTGAGCGTGTGTGGTAAAAATAGCCTGAAACTAGTTTGGGTGACACACACACAATAGGGTATTGTATCACACAATGGGTTGAAAGGGCTCCCAAAGACATTTCTAGTAAATGGACACATTCTAAAATGCTTTGCTTTATGAAATAGCAAAATACTTAGAATGAGTTCAGAAAAGATCCGTTTAAATAATTCAGGTAAGAGTGGATTTCAAGAAAGAAAAATTAGCTAATATAGTAGCTGGGCGAGTGTTTATGAAGGCAGAAAACCCCCCAGAGAGAGAAAAGATATTTAGCATTCAATATGCCTGATGTGAGATCAAAAGAGGAAAATCTAGATATTAAGCAAATAAATAAATCCTGTCTTTATTTTCCTCAACAGAAGGGAGGAGAGACTGAAATTATGGCCATTTTCTCTTCAAAAAGCCAAAGCCTTATTACCAAAATAACAAAAATATGTCATGAAAAATCTAAAACAAAACTATTTTCAAGTTCCAATCATCTGCCCAATTATTTCAAATGTTTTATACTCTAACGCTGTTACACAACAGTGTCAATAGCCTAACAATAGGGCAAAAAACTCCAAGGCGCGTTGTCTGTCACATACCCCTAACCTGAGATTGCCATCATCCCTCCCAAGCCAGGATTTTCTCTAGACCTCCCAGTGCTGACTAAAGAGGCACAGTTCTGATAATTCAGAGTTATCTACAACTCCTCTAAATCGTGGCACTGTCTTGAGGTCCTGGCCATTGTTCTTCTTCTCACCATGCAGTCAGCTGCCAAGTCATATAGACTAACTCTGAAAATTCTCACCATGTTTTCTATCTTCACTCCCAGTTCCCTCATTTGGGTCTTGATTTTTTTTGTTGTTGTTGGGGGAGGGGATAATTCAAATAATTTTCTTCATGGTTACTTATAGCAGTGGGTAAAGACCAGGGTGGAAGATACAGAATTAGAAGCTAGATTTCTCCAACTATATATTGTCGTATAGATTTGACTTTGAAACCATATAAATATTTTACATAATTATAAAACAGGTTTAAAAAGAAAACTAAGATTCAAAAGCAAAATTAACCAAATGGATCTAAGTATGTATTGGCTTGATGACATAAGCACAAAGAAGGGAACTGTTTCATAAAACTTTAAAACAGTAATTTGACAGCTTTCGATTCATTCTTGTCTATATTTTTGCTCTAACCTGCTCTTCTCAGCACCCCACTCTGAATCATCATGTGTTAGGGCCAGATGACTCTTAATGAAAGCAAAGTCAGGCTGGGCTGGGACTAGGGTAAGACAAGCAAAGTGCTCACCTCGGGTATAAAATTTAAGGGGATGCCAAAACCCTCAGTAATTAAGATAAATATTATTTTAATACAATATTTTTTTAAAAAATCAAAATTAATCCCAAAGAAATCCATGAGGAGCAAAATATCAAAATTTTAAATAAAGAACAGGATTCAATCCTGTGCTTGCATAACCCTGCCTCCCCCTAATCCTGTCCCTGGTTTCAATCAAACTTTACCTACAAAAAGAGCAAAAAAAGGAGCTGGGCGCCAAGTTTGCTGATTTTATGTTTTATAAATATTGCATTATAATATTATTTATCTTGATTACTAAGTTCTTTGGCACTCCCTTAAATTTTGAGCCCAAGATGAGTGCTCTGCTAGCCTCACCCTAGTCTCAGCCTTGCTCTGTGGTTCATCAAATCAAGTACAAATTCCTCAGCCTGGCATTTTAGGAGTTTTGACTTTGGGGAGGTAGTACGGTTTTGTGGTGAACTTGGTGGGCTTTGAGCTAGCCAGTGCTAAGTACAAAACCTGGCTCTGTTGCTCTCCAGCTGTGGCCAGCTTGGGTAAGTGACTTCACCCTTTGCCTCTTAGTTTCCTCATCTGTAAATGAGGATTAAATAATGTTTACAGAAGGCATCATCCTATTTTTCCAGTCTTACCAGTCCACTGTTACAAAAATGCACAACTCTTTACAAAGTGTTTCATATACATGATTTAAGCGTGATGATAACCATGTTAGGGAGATTTGATGCTGCTTCCTCCAACCTGAATCTCCTTCCCCCTCAACTCCGCAGTTTAAAAGTAGCCAACTTTCGGGGCTTCGCCGGTGGCGCAGTGGTGGAGGGTCCGTCTGCCGATGCAGGGGACACGGGTTCATGCCCCGGTCCGGGAAGATCCCACATGCCGCGGAGCGGCTGGGCCCGTGAGCCATGGCCGCTGAGCCTGCGCGTCCGGAGCCTGTGCTCCGCAATGGGAGAGGCCACAACAGTGAGAGGCCCGCGTACAGCAAAAAATAAATAAATAAAAGTAGCCAACTTTCAAAGCCAGCCTCAAAATGACCACTTGCAGGAATGCTTTCTAAGATTCCTGCAACCATGCAACAATAACAAACACGAATTGAGGGCCTGCAGTGTGTCAGTCATCAGGACTCAGTGCTGTACATGACAGAGGTGAGCCCCACCTTCATGGATCTGGAATCTAATGGCGAAAATGAACAAATAAGCTACTAAACAAGCACGTAAAATGACTTTAATTAATAAATGTGTTAAGTATTATGATTAACAAAATCAATATGATTATATTTTTAATTAAATTAATTCTAATATACTTAAAATTAATTCCAGGCAGAGGAGACAGTAATGCAAAGGTCCTGAGCCACAAGAGGCCGGTTTTTGTGTTCAGGGTGCTTGAAGAACTGGAAGAAAGCTAATCCAAGCTGAAGGAAGATGGCAAGATGCAGTTCTCTATGAACATTCAGGTAACTTTCATGTATATTTCTTATGACTATTATCTCTCCCCACTTTGTGTTCTGGTCAACTGTACCCTCCTCTGGTTCCAGTATTGGAGAAAGTTAAGAGCTTGGGTTTCTTAACTAGATTGTCTGGCTGAAATCCTGACTCAATTGCTTATTAGCTGGAAGACCATGGACAAGTTGTAATAACTCTAAACATTTTTTCCTTGAGTTGTAAAATGGGAGTGGTAGTAACAGAACATACCTTATAGGGTTGTTGTGAGGATTAAATGATGCATCCATGGAAAGCATTTAGAACAACACCAGTACATAGCAAGTGCCATGTAGGGGTTAGTTCTTGTGATTATCATAACTAGCCTGTAAGATTCTTTAAGAGTTCTTCTTCTTGCATTAAAGCAGCAACTTGGACACTGCTTCGCAAATAATAGGCTCTCAAAATATATGTATTGAATCTAGTCATATATGAAAGACTGGTAAATTTTTTATAAACACCAGTGATGAGATGTTTATAATTGAGGCATAGATTCTTTACTTGGTATCTTCTTTTCTGTGCTTTGACTTCTTACTGACTGAAAGAAACTGTCTGCAAGGAGGGTTCAGGCTGAAACAGCATTTAACAAGGACCACTAGCATATAAGCTTTTTTTTTTTTAAGCATATAAGCTTTTAATATGCACCTGAAACCAACACTGTTCAATGTTAATATTCTTTCTCTCTTCATTTGGGACTGTTTTACAATTTAGGCTATGCCAAGTGACGCTTTTCAAAAAATTCTACGTCAGTAACACTGCTGATGGATATAGCCTGAGCTTTCGTGTTCATTTCCTTTAGGAGGTTGTAGAAATTTCCCACCATCAGGGGTGGGTTTTACTTGGTCAGGAGGGCTAATTGTTACAGAGCATTTCTTACCATGGCCTTTGCTGTAGGAGTGTAGATGTATGTGATACACTGTAGACTAACTTCTCAGATAATTTGGGATCTTAAAGAATATACTTACTAGTGTTTTGAAATTCCTTTTATAAATAAAACTCCAACAATCCTCCTGTACTTATTCCGAGATGCTTACCCAAACTCACTTTAAGTGTATTAATGACTAATCAGGGAGGGGGAAGGAGTATAGAGCAGGACTCAAACCCCAGTTCTGCCATATAATTGCTGTGTGATTTTAATCTCCATAGGCAACGTCTTTAAGCTTCTCTTCCTTCATCTGTAAACATAAAATACTTATTTCACAGCAGTAGTGTGAGGACCAGAGAATACACACACACATACACACTATGCACAGGGCATGACACGTGAGTTAGTTTCTTAGGGCTGCTGTAACAAACTATCACAAACTTGGTGACTTAAAACAACAGAAATTCATTCTCTCTCGGTTCTGGAGGCCAGAAGTTGAAAAACATTAACACTGGGTCAAAATCAAGGTTGCAGCAGGGTTGCACTATTTCTAGAGGCTCTGGAGGAGAATCAGTTCCTTGCCTTTTCCAGCTCCTTGTGGCTGCCAGCATTCTCACTGGCTTGTGGCCACATCACCCTAATCTCTCCCTACACAATCATGTCCCCTTCTCTTCTGCCTAATCTCCTCTGCCTCCCTCTTATGGGAATCCATGTGATTCAGACAGAGAGAGCAAACTAGTGGTTATCAGTGGGAAGAGGGCCGGGGGGAGGGGCTATATAGGGGTAGAGACTTAAACAGCACAAACTATTAGGTATAAAATAAGCTACATGGATATATTGTATAACATGGGGGATATAACAAATATTTTACAATAACTATAAATGGAGTATAACCTTTAAAAATTGTGAATCACTATATTGTACTCGTGTAACTTGTATAATATTGTACATCAGCTATACTTTAATAAAAAAAAGAATCCATGTGATTGAATTTAGGGCCTGTCTGGATAATTCAATATAATTTCCCCATCTCAAGATTCTTATCTTAATCATATCTTCAAAGATCCTTTTTCCATATAAATTAAAATTTACAGGTTGCAGAGATTAAGATCTACTATCTTCAAAAGGCCATTATTTTGTTTTATTTTAATTTATTTTTTAATAGGTTTGGTTTTTTTGTTTTTTTTTTTTGCAGTATGCGGGCCTCTCACTGTTGTGGCCTCTCCCGTTGCGGAGCACAGGCTCCGCACGCGCAGGCTCAGCGGCCATGGCTCACGGGCCCAGCCGCTCCGCGGCATGTGGGATCTTCCCGGACTCGGGCACGAACCCGCGTCCCCTGCATTGGCTGGCGGACTCTCAACCACTGCGCCACCAGGGAAGCCCCTATTTTTTAATAGTTTTTATTGGAGTATAGTTGATTTACAATGTTGTGTTAGTTTCAGAAGTACAGCAAAGTGAATCAGTTATACATATACATATATCCACTCTTTCTTAGATTCTTTTCCCATAGAGCAAAGGCCAGTTTTTTTAGCCAACCACAGTACATAGTGTATATTTAATAAATTGTCTATTATTGTGATAATTATTAGTCATTCTTGAATTTTTAAAAATCAGAATTAGGAGTCTGGTAAAAATACATATTAGTGGCACAATATTAAAAATATAGTTCAAAATATATTTAGAATCTCTCTTTTTTATCTCAAAAGGTGATTAATAGGTTAATTAAAATGGAAAATATTTTATTCTGCTTTGTAGAGTAAGATGTAGTCGTGAAGTACAAGGGTATTAAATGCTCCCCCATATGACTTTGGGCATATTATATCGTCTTCTGAGCTGCAGTTTCTTTTTTTGTTACCTGGGGACAACCATAGGCATAGGGTTGGCACAAGGATTAAATGAAATAAGTCTGGCACAGAGGAAATACTCTCTAAATGGCAGGTCTTATCGATTCCAAAAATAAACGTGCAAGCAAAAATCTGGCCCAATCTCTCTCACTTTTTCCCTGTGTCACTATGAGGATGTATTAGAAGACATAAATGTCAGCTGCCTGAGGAATCATTTCAGTTTGCATCTATACTGACCTCACTTTTTATCTCAGTTTGACCAAGTTTCTTCCAGAGTTAAAATCTCAGATCCTGTTTTTCATTTGCTTGAGGACTGCTGAGCTTTCAGGAGTGGAAGTGCAGCTTCCTATTTATGTGAACTATTTCAGCCTCAAACCCTTAGGGAGCCTGAGTATGATCTCAATTCTTACAGCAAAGTGGACATCAGTTGAATGCTGTGCTCTGTAATTGACTTCTGCATGCACCTGATGATGAAATAATTGGCCAATTCAAAATCAGATCGCTAAATATTGCAACAAGGAGTCTCAGGGATTCTTTGTGTGTAGATGTTGTAAGTTTCCCATTGTAAGAAGGCTTCCTGAACCAATTCACGTCTTACAAAGGAGAGCTATTAGAAATGACTGGTCCAGGGCATGCAGCGTGTTGGGGGTACCCTGCTTTTGTTCACTTCCAGGATAGGGCATATTCTACTCTCTGGGGAGCTGCTTCTAATACTTTCTTTTCTTTTTTTGTTCTTATATATCATCTTTCTTTGTCAGCTGCTGGCCATGGGCGAGATATGCTATGGCCTCAGCAGTCAGGTAATGGGAGCATGAATTCTCCTTACACTATGTCATCATACACCTAATATATAAAAGAGAGAAAGTGGGAACAAAGCAGGGTTTTAGTAGTTTAATTATATTGACATCTCTTGGGTTTAGTAACATTGTTTGTACAGAGTAGTCCATGTGGTGTGATTAGATGTTCTTGTCTCCTTTTACAAAATACTATTATGGGGTTGAATTTTTGCTCAATCCTGACCCAGTGCATATAAGAGGACTCCTAAGTGGATTATTTTTATATCATGCCTACTGGGTGTAAAATTTCAGAAATTCTTGGCATGAGATTTTGGAGAATATTACAACAATAAAATGTAGCCATTAAGTAGTCCACAGTATTATGTGTGCAGACGTGCTTGTGCATACATTTAATTTAATCTACAAGATTAAATTCCATTTATAGTTTTACCCACTAACATCCTCTGAGCAGGGGCTTAAAATCAAAACAACGACAATAACAAACAGCTACAATTTATTAAGCACTGACCATATGCTAAGGCCTTGATGACTTGTATCTTGTTTATTCTCACAGTAATCTATGAGGCCATTTCTTTATTTTTAAGATATTTTTAGCTCCATTTTGCAGGTGAAGAAACTGAGGCTTAGAGGGATAGTAACTTACTAAAATTCCTGGCGGGACTGGAGTTTGAACCTGAGTCTGGCTTTAAAACCATGTTCTTGAAACTGCTCAGGACATTATCCTCCTGTGACCCCATAACCAGTGTCCTCAACTCCCTCTGTTAGCCGTACCTGAGTCATTCACTGTTCAGTGGTGCAGGCATTTCTAATATACATTTCCCAAAGTGTGTAGTGAAAACACAGCATGCGTTTCATGACGTCGTGATGGAGCATCCTTCAGATAGGAAGTGTTCCATGGCCCATGTCAGAAGAGCAGTTTTGTTTGAAGCTATGTGATCCTTGCACATGGGTCACCTAAGGCCTTTTCTGCTTCTGACTGGCCAGACCACATCTGCTGTCACCAACTTGCCACCCTGCATAGTTCTTTCATTAAGTCTTAAAGAGCTGAGAAATCAGGGAAATTACCGATAAATATAGAAGAGGGCAGGAGGACATTTTTATTGTTATTTTTAAATGCTTTATTGAGTTCATACCAACAGAGGAATATTTTATTTATGAATTTAATATAAATGCCATGAAATATATGCAAAACTACACGAAACCTATGAACAAAACATTAACACTACCCAAGTTTAATTTTACCAATATCCTCTGGGTTCCATGGGAAGAATTTCAGCATAACATGATTATTTTCAGTTTGATGCAAAAAAATATTGGCTGAGCGTCGACTATGTACTCGGCACTGAATCTACAAGTGTGCAGAAGGCTGACACCTGCCCTCTCTTTTCTCAAACTACACATGATAGAGTCCTTATAAACCTCTCTAATACGGACTGAAAACCTATATGTAATTCTATATTTTAATAACTCTCCAACCCAAAGTTAAGTAAAAGAGCTTTCTAAGTAGCCTTATGTGCTAGGTTTTATTATAGAAGAGAGAACTCGAGGGCCTAATGGCATTCCTAATAAGCATGTCACTAACTCCTGATGGGCTGAGACTTAGCCTCAGAATCCTTCTCAACACAGCACTCCAAGCAGTCACAATTGGACTTGGCATGTGAGCTGCCACCCCTCTTCTAAGGTTTTTCACTGAATATGTGAAATGCCATCCACTTAGAGTGGCTACTATTGAACCTTTGCTAATATTCAACATTCATTCCACAAAGATGTATTGAGGAATACAATAGCTAATATAATAGTTAATGCTATGGAGTGCTTGCAGTGTGCCAGGCCCTGCTCCAAGTGCTCTCCTTGCATTATTATTTAATTCTCATAAAAACCCGATGAGGGGGCTTCCCTGGTGGCTCAGTGGTTGAGAGTCTGCCTGCCGATTCAGGGGACACGGGTTCGTGCCCCGGTCCGGGAAGATCCCACATGCCGCGGAGCGGCTGGGCCTGTGAGCCATGGCCGCTGAGCCTGCGCGTCCGGAGCCTGTGCTCCGCAATGGGAGAGGCCACAACAGTGAGAGGCCTGCGTACCGAAAAAAAAAAAAAAAAAAAATTGGTGCTTTAAATTAGCACGCTTTTCTATTCCAGCCCTGTCATAGAATTCTCTCTCAGTACTCAAGACTGAAGAATAAGGCCTCAGAAGTGTACTGTTCGTATCGAACATGATAGCTGATGCTGGGTTTGAGGGCTAATGTCCAGACAGTGAAAGTTTAGCTGCAACATTCAAAATTGACCATAGTGAGGGGGAATGCTGGCTGGAAGGAGATCGGCTCTGAATACCCAGGGCCTGAACAAAGATCTTTGTCATGCTAAGGGAGAGAAGGTATATATTTCCATATTTGATGGTGGCAGAGCTCTGAAAACAGAAACACTTTGCCTTTGTTTGTGGCTTTTGGGCCAGAGCTTAATTTATGGACTATCAAAGAAGGAATTATTCTGTAGGTTTCAGGGCAGGTGGAGAGCTCACCAAAGCATTATTTTATTATTTTGAGAGTCCTTGATAACACAGGAACTACGTTTTAAGAAAAATCTCATAAAACCAAAATTCAAGGACATCATCTGACATGCTACCATTCGACTTTTTCTCATAAATCATTTAATCCTAAGCATAACAAGATATTCTTCAACCCTACATAAATCTTTGATCATTCTAGTAATTTCCCAGATAAGCATTAGCTAGCTTATACAGTCTTTTCAAATCCCCAAACTGTTAAATGCATCAAAACATATTTAACTCCTAGTGGAACTAGGAGGAAAATGCCCAATTAATCATCTATTACAATTTGGTTGTTACCAAAATAAAAAAATAAAATCCTTTAACCCAGCCCTCAAACAACTTAAATCATATTCAATATGTAAAGTATACTCATTGCCTCATTTATAGAAAAATGAGATCCATGAAATATCTTCCTTCGAACAAGTTTCTCAGTATCTTGATCTTTTTGAATGTTTTCTAAAATAACTTGAATTAATTACCTTTGTTTTCTGGACTAGGATATCTGAAAAGATATAAAGAAGGTGGGAAGAAGTAATCCAATGCAGAACATATTTTTTGACATCATTTCTGCTGAGAACCCATGGGATGATAACCCATGCCTGAAGGCAGAGGGATGGGTTGGATGACTCCTTGAAGTCCTTGGCAACTGAATATGTCCAGGATTATGATTATGATTATGTTTACTTATTAACATTTATACTGGCCCATTTTAGTTGATTAGCACAATGCAATTACTAAAAATCCACAGCTAAAAGTTCTGGGAAACGTCTACATTGCTAGGAAAGTCTAGATATGATATCATTTCTGATTTTCAATAATTTAATTAAATAAACAAGCATATTACCTCCATGTTACCACTGTCTCTCAGCATAGTTTCCAACGTGATGAAGAACTCAGTCTAATTGCTTAAAGTGGGGGCAATGAGAGTTAGTCATCTTCAATTCTTTGCTAATCACTCATTAACCCCTCTCTGTCTATAAAACAAGAAAGATAGTATCTAAAAGTGAAGAAGCCATGGATGACCTGAACATGACTGCAAGTTTGCTCTCTTCTTGTCTCTGATGGGTCTAGTCTTGTGGCCACAGCTTCTGGCCAGGGCCAGACTCAGTGGAGGCTGAGAGGGCAGAGACCTGTGAAGTGGACTGGAACAGGGGACCCTTAACCAAAGACCTCTCTGTGTTTTTGAAATGCAGCCATTAGAGATTGATCCCTCTGAGGAAGACTTCATTCCTTGATAAAACACAAATTCCTCTAAAATTTGAAATTGTTAAATGTTATCAGCCACAAGTGAATGAATAAGGATTAATTTTTCCACATCATTTCTTTAGAGCAGTGTGTCTCAAAGTATGGTCTGGTGACCCCTGGAAATCCCCAACATTCATTCAGGGGAGTGTCTGTGAGGTCAAAACTCTTCTCATAGAAATGTAAATACATTGTTTACCTCGAGCAGGTTCATTCTCCCTCAAGTGTGCAGTGAAGTTTTCTAGAGGTTACATAGCATGTGATACTGAAACACCTCAGTGCAGAAGCAGATATGAGAACCCGGTTGTCTTCTATCAAGCTAGGTATTAAAAAAAAAAAAATCACAAAAAATGTTAAACCATGCCACTCTTCTAATAATTTTTTTGTTTTGGAAAATATTTTCATCAAAAGTATTTTGTTTGTGTTAATATTTAATAGGTTTTTATTATTTTTGTGTAAAATAATGAGTAAATATTTTGTATTTTTCTTAGTTTTAATTTCCAATGTGGCAAATATCAACAGGTTTAACCCACATACACAAAAGTTCTTTGAGATCCTCAATGATTTTAAAGAGTACAAAGGGTATGTCAATTATATCTCAATAAAACTGGAAGAAAAATAAATAAGTGGTTATTAAAAAGGTGTGTAAAGGAATGCTGGGACCAAAAATGTTAGCCGTAGAGAGTGTCAAAGTGGAAGAGGGCCTTAGAAAGTATCAGATTCTTTCACTCCATTTACGCATGGAAAATTGAGTCCCAAAGAGTTAGGATGACTTACCTGATATTCTGGTTACCTATCGCTGTGCTATACACCACGCCAAAACTTAGTGTTTGAAAATACAATAATCATTCATTTTTCTCTCCAATATGAAATTTGGACTGGGCTTGGAGGGATGACATCTCTGCCCCACGTGATGTCCGGGGCTTCAGCTGGGGTGCAGAGACTGGGGCTCACTAGGCATCTCTCTCTCTCTCCCTGGTCTTCGCTAGTGGCTACTGGGGCTTCCTCACACAGTGAGCATTCCAAGAAGCTGGGGTGACAACAGCTAGGCTTCCTGTGACCTAGCCTCGGAAGCCCCATAGCTCCTACCACATTCTATTGGTTAAGCAAGTCACTGAGACCAGCCCAGATTCAAGGGGAGGAAAGTTAGACTCCATCTCTCAGCGGGAGGAACATCAAAGACTTTTCGGCCATCTTTAACCTACCACACCTGAGGTCCTAGAAATACTATTAGAAGAACTAAAACTGGAATCCATCTCTCTTGAGTCTTTGTGCAGTATGGCAACGTTGACAGTGGTGCATAGGAGGAGGATGAAAAGAAAAGACCAAAGTGTGAGGGCACTGTGTGAATGAAGAACGTTTCAGGGTGGAGTCTAAGCAGTCATGTGAGTAGCATGTGCATTTGGGAGCCTGAAAGGGAGGCTGCTAAGGAGAACAGGGGTCATGGACTCTCTGATACAGAAGAGAACTTAATTCTTTCTAATGATGGCTGACTCTCCTCAACGACTTCCCTGCTAGATGTCTCTGTGTTTTTAATGGTCGGTTTGATTTGCGGGGCCACCTACTCTGCCTCTGGGAAGCTTTGATTATTACAACACTTTCCCGCAGAGCAGAAATCTGTTTCCCTCTAACTTCTACCCAGTGGTTCCAATTGTATGCTTATATTGGCTTAGGGTAATATTGCGAAAGGCTTCTACATGCAGCTCTATAGTTATTGTAGCTCTTATAGTCCCTGTGAATTCTCTGATTCCAGGTTTCTGACTCTTCATTATAAATTTAAAAATTCCCCTACCAGTCAGGACACTCTCCTATAACCTACCCCAGTTTGCCAATTGCTCTTTCAAAGTATTCTCCAAGAGGGAGCTGAAGAGCCCACTGTCAACAAGCACCGCCATCACACACTGTGCACCCTGCCATTATCCGTACACATTAATAATATGTGAGGCACAGCCAAACTCCTACATTTTTTCATGTGTGCTTTACCAACTGTGCTTCTCCCAGGTGGCTGTGTGCATGTGTGTGTCTGTGTGTGCTTGTTTTTGTTTTACTCAGCTGTGGGAATTTACATTTATCCCTAGAAAATTTTATCTCAATAAGTCCAACTTGACAGTATCTTTTTGGATCCAGACTCTATCACTAAGACTACTCATTGTCTCCTTTAGCTTCATATAATCTGCAGATTTGTTAAGTATTTTTTCTATACTTTTATCTAAATCATTGATTAAAATGTTGAACTAGACAGAGCCCTGTGTCACTCCACTAGAGACCATTCTCTATGCTGATGTCAATCTACTGATCAGCATCCTTTGGGTTCATTTATTCACCTATAACTGTTGTTAATTCATCTAATCGTCCTATCGTTTAGTCCATATTTCTCCATCTTGTCCAAAATAATACCATGATAGGCCTGGACTAATGCCCTGCTGAAGTCCAGATACATTATGTCGACTGCAATTGGCTGTTCTCTACATCCACTATCCCTGTCAGAGGAAATGAAGCAAATCCGACTCTTCTTCAAACACACCACGCACTTTGATGATTCCAGGGCTTTGCTCGTGTTCTTTTCTCTGTCCAGATTTTCTTCCGTTCCACCTCACCTGCCTGCCTATTTCCATTGCTCAGATAAAACCTCCTTGCTGTAGCTTTATTCCTTTACTCCGGGCATAATTATTTCCCCAAAGCTCTTTATACACAGTACCATGTCCTAGTTGTCCAAACAACTAGGACAAGTTGTTTGTTTATGCCTATTCTCTTCTCTCTCATCTAGAATGAGCTATGTCTTATTTAATAAATGTATGATGACTTTAACTAGTCCCTGGTGTCTAGTGACCATCACTTCCTTTCCAAAATACTCGTATATCACTCATGCCAAAATCCAATCTAAGACCTGCAATGTGGTCTCTAAATACCAATTCCCACTAAAAAGAACCAGGGCTCCATGGAGAAATGGTTGACTCCAGGTCCAGGCAAAAAGTATAAAAGAGGAGCCTGGGCCATCTTGTACCAGCTACAAGGATGCTATCAAAGACAATTAGTGTCCTGTCAAAAGAACTGAGAAGTGGGAGGGAGGGAGACGCAAGAGGGAAGACACATGGGAGCACATGTATATGTATAGCTGATTCACTTTGTTATAAATCAGAAACTAACACACCATTGTAAAGCAATTATACCCCAATAAAGATGTTAAAAAAAATAATAATAATAAATAAATAAATAAATGTTAATTGTTACTGGAAAAAAAAAAAAAAAAAAAGAACTGAGAAGCCAAATGGAAGAGGCTTCCACTGGTCACCGTTTGGATAATTTGAGCATAAATAAGAATAAATATTGCAATAAAAGAAAATAACATAAAGTATATTTAGACCCATGAGTACATAACGCTGCAAAACAAAACAAAACACAAAAAATCCACTGATGGTCTTTGAAGGACACCAGGGAACAAACTCACTATTCTGAAAACTGGCACATAAAGAGAAAGATTTCAGCATTTTCCTTAACTTGTCATACCTTACCATATCTTAGATATCCACTAATTGATAAGGGAAGGTTTTTTTTCTCTTTATAGAAGTATTCTAGCTAATAAAATAACAAAAATGATATAATTAGAATATTACCATTTGCATACTCTAAACGAATAAAATCATTTAATCTAGGCAATGCTAATCAATAACTCCTAAAATCATTAGGTAAAAAGCTCATGGGGAACTTTATAATGGATAGTTCCAGCTGATGATACCCCAACCTTGCAGATCAAACCTGACATCGTAAAGAGAGAGATAAGGATACGGTGCAAGAGGAAGTACACAGCACCACCTGTGAAGTATCCTCGTTGAAAAATCTAACCTGAACCTGATGAAGCCTCTAAATTCAACTCCCGATTTACAGAAATAAAAAGGGTTAGGATTAAACAACGCCACGGGGAGGCCATCAGCCAAATCTAGAATGTGGGTAATTCCACAGCACCTATGACCCATTTTCCTTTAAAATAAATTGTGAGGAGGAAAAAAAGGGGAGGGGGGAGGACCTGAAGATCAGAAGAGACTTCGGAGATGTGAAAACAAATGCAATGGGCAGGACTTGATTGGATTCCGATTCAAACAAAACAACTCAAAAAATACTTTTTTTTGTGACACCATCAGGAAAATGGAACACCAGATATTTGAAGATATTAAGAAATTATAGTTGATACTTTTGGTGCGATGATGGCACTGTGATGATTTATTTTTAGGGGAAAACATTCCTTATCTTTAAGGGATAATACTGAAATATTTAAGGAGGAAATCATATGATGTCATAGAATTGGCTCAAAACCACCAAGTCAGGGAGGCAGTGGGGTTTCAGAATGGCAGGGTGGAGGCGGGGTGGGGATGGAGAGACAAGGTTGGCCATGAGTGGGTAATTGTTGTGTCTGGATAAAGGTTCATGATGCTTTCTTTATATTGTTCTCTTTCCTTCATATGTGGGAAATTTTCATAATACTTTTAAAATTCAATCTAGCATTTTACCTGAATTTGTTGTTGAGTTCATCAGTCTGTCATCTTCAGAACCCATGTTCTTTCCTTTTCTGAAAAGTTACAGATTTGCCAGAAGAGCAGTCTTTTCGTTTCTCTTTCATCCTTCACGATTCCACGGAAACCACCAACCATCGTTTGGTGATCTCACTGGTGTGTTCTCTCTGGCCCCTGGGACAGAGACCTTGCAGAAGGCATTAAAGTGGGCAGGACCCTTCACAATCACCAATGGGGCTCTGGTCCCTGTCACTAGTGTTCATACTAATCCTTTCCTTTCCGAAGCTTATTCTCTTTGACAGAAAAGACAGAATTAAAATTGGAGTCTTCTTTATAATTTGGTCTCAGCGTTAAAATAAAACCAGTCCCAAGTAGTGAATTTATCTTTTTTTATCATCTAGTTCTAAAGATAAGAAGAAGACCCCTTTGTCCATCATTAGATATTTATATTTAAAAATAAAGCTGGACTTTGGCATTTTGACTCTATTCTTACAGGTCTCTGTTATCCTTGGAATTTACCTATTTCTGCTTTCCTTCTTTTCCGTAGAAAATAGCACAGTAAGAAGAGGGTGGGCAAAACTTCTTTTACGGATACTATACAATGCTGGTGAGTATTGGAAGGCAGATATTATCATATTCTGCTCTGCAAATAGAAACCAGTTCCACCTTCCTGGAAGGCAGTTTCGCAACATGTGTCCAAAGCTTTTTAAACAGTGTATACTCTTTGATCCAGGAATTCCACCTTTAGGGTTTAATTCTAAGCAAGAATATCAAGTGGATATGCACAGAGATTTAG
The DNA here is from genome assembly GCF_008692025.1 of Phocoena sinus. Classification (NCBI taxonomy): domain Eukaryota; kingdom Metazoa; phylum Chordata; class Mammalia; order Artiodactyla; family Phocoenidae; genus Phocoena; species Phocoena sinus. The sequence goes on along the minus strand of NC_045767.1, from coordinate 67,138,327 downwards.
CTAACAGGGTGTCCAGAGCCGTGCTTTTCATATAGTTTAATAATTAGAAGCAAACTAAATGTCCAACAGAACAGAGTCGACTAAATAAACTATGGTTTATCATGCAGGGTAATACCACATAGCCGTAAAAGTGTGTTAGAAGAATATTTCATGAAATGGGAAGATGTTCATGACACATGATTTAGGGGGGAAAGGAGATTCCAAAGCAGTATGCAGAGAATGCTTCCCATTTTAAAAAAATCATGTTTACACGTGGAACAAAAAGGCTGAAAAGTTATATTAAAAAGTTAAAGTATTGATATTTATCACTTTTTAAGGAATACATTCCATAACATTTTCTATAATGGATACTAAGTACTTTGAAATAAGAAAAAAGTAATTTACAATAAAAATAGGAAGAGGGCACCCAGGGCCAGCTCTGACCACTAGGCAGTGCTTCCTTTGTGGGGTGCAGTCTGCTCTGGCCTGACCATCCCCCAAGAACAGTCGAGAACCTCCCTTGAAGGGTTTTTGCTGTCCCCTCCTGGTGCGCAGAGAAGAGGGGGCAGAATCAATTACTCCCTCGGTTATAAGGGAGCTTCAGCAGCTGCGGTGCGAGGCTTCCTGCGCAATAGCTGCTAAATAAGGCGTCTGCCCCAGGAACACAGGCCTGGCCAAGGCAAGCCCGAGAAACCCCTTCTGGCTTCAGTTCAATCTCCGGAAGGGCACGGTCTGGCTCCACCCTGGGGTTGTTTGGTGCTTTGTGGCTCACCTCTCAGCGGTTAGCACTGTTCATTCAAGAGGTTTCCCTGGGGTTTGGGTTAAAGCTGTTGGCCTCTGCTCTGTAGTCTCTTGTGTGACTCACTGTGCTGTTTTGTCCATTATTATGTCCCATTTCCCTGCTAGCAGCCTCCCTGCCTCTTCTTTAAAAATCTCTCTTCCTCCTCTTTTCCCCCAAGTCCAGTCTCAAATGGTGAAGGTTTAACACAAGCAAGAGTTAGCAGTGAGCTTGTGATTGTAACCCTCAACTCATAATTCTCTAGGCAGCAGTTGAACTTACCCCAGTAAACAAGGGGGAGAGAAAGAGAAAGAGAGAGAGAGAGAAATGTTGTGTGTTTAAAAAGAAAATTAATATTCTCCATTATATCTAACTGGGGAAATACTACAAACATGCCTATTGTCTTCTGGCTCCTGAGGTCTAGGACACGTGGTGCCTGTCCCTGAGTACTGGATTACATTTGCTTCTAAATTCTGAATCAGCTGAAATTCACATTAAAATGCATGAAGCTGCAGCATATTACTGGCAAACTCCACAAACTTCCCAAATAAAACAAAGTAATATAAACAAACGAACAACAACAATAGGATCTTTTGAAAACCCAGAAAGAAGGATACGTTTTAGAAGTTTCAGGATTCTCAAGCATTTTTATATGTATTTCAAGGCTCAGCAGTTTAAGTTAGTGAATGACTCCAGAGCTCCTGACATGGCTCTCACTTGGCTGCCTGGGCTGACTCAGATGTAAGATGGTGTTATGGACACGAATTCTGTGTATGCCGGAGGCAGCACAGAGCCCTCAGCTACCAGGAGCTAGGCAAGCTTTCCTTGTGGGTGGAGGATATGGACATCTACTAGGTGTGACAGGAGTCATACTGGGAGGCGCCACCTAAAAGAGCTACCTCCACTTCTAGAATGCCTGTTATTCCACCAACCATGATTCTTTCCTCTGTGATACTTGGCTCTTGGCATCTTCATTTGAAAATACTCCCAGAAGGGAAATACACACAAAGTCCTAAGACCTTAACAAAAAGGATGAGGGACGCAGGGCGATCACCCTCCTCTCTCCCGGTTTCCGCGTTGTGCTCGTCCCTAAACTCCTTTGATTTCGCACTAAACACACTGCCCCTTGTGTTCTCTCTTTCACAGAGAAATACTCGAGGGGGAGGTTCTCAGGCAAAAGAACCAAACCAAACCAAAACCAGAATGTTAGGACTTAAAAGGACCACACAAATTCTTATCCCAATTCCTGAGGTAACTAAGGTCTTTCTCCGGATTGAGCAGTGACAGTCCAGCGTGCAGTCTCGACCCTGCAAACTCAGAGCCCGTGTTTTGTCACACTGCACCATGCATGGGGGTCTCCACCTTCAGCCCACTGACTCCCACCTCCACTCAGAAACCTGCAGACCTCGGGTTTGCTCCATCTCAAAAGTTAGCTTTTCAGACACGATCTGAACCACTTCTACTCTAAAGTGCTGATTTCCAGAATACAGTAGGTATTTGATAAATACAGGTTGAATGAGTGAATGAATGAATGGTTGACAGTACCACGTGCTACCAAACCCAGGGAAGTAAGTGTGCTAATGAGGATCTCTAGGCCCAAGTTACAGAAGTGAAGATCTTGCTAGCAGATATGGGGGAGAGTTTTTGTTCTGAGGTGTCCTCTTGGACCCTCTGAGATCCTAGCACAGGGCAGTATAATGTCCTCTGCCTGCCCTAAGACTCCACTTCTGTAACCTCTCTTGAACTCCCTTACTTCTCTTTGTCTACGTTGCTATTCTCTTGGCTTAGATACCCATCATTTCTTGCCTAGAGTAGGGCTACAGCCTCCTAATTTGTCTCCCAGCTCCCCTGCTCCCACATTCCCTCCCTCCCAAATCATACTTCACTGCATCCCCAGTCCTGCAGGACCTGATTCCAGTCTATCTCTCCTATCTTCTCTCATCACGCCCTTCTTTGTGCGCCCCTCCCCCATCTCTCCTGTTCTAACAGAAAACTGAAGTGAAATATTTCTAGATTCCCAAGCACTCCATGCTCTCTCTGGCTTTGGAGTCTGACCAGCACTGATTCCTCTACCTGCAACTTCCTCCTGTTCCACACCACCACCATTTTCTTTGCTCCCTCCTATTCACCCTTTAGTAGGAGGATGGGTCACCTCCTAGGGGAGGATAGAGGATGCCGCCTCCTCCAGAATCCTTCTCTGATGCTCTAAGAAGCTGCATGTCCATTAGGGTCTTCTGGGACCTCTTCTCCAGGTCATCCTCACGTCAGAACTCAGGCTGACAAAGCAGCCACATCTGGAGCTCTGTCAGCTACTATTAAACAGGGCAAAAGGGAGAGGGTAGAGACTTGGACACCGGCCCTTAAGGCTCACCTGGAAGTCACACTTTAAACTTCCATTCAGTCTTCATTGGCCAAAGTCACATGGCCATATCTAACTTCTAGGGGACAGGGAAATGAAGTCCCACTGTGTGCCCAGAAACGGGGAGAACTGGAAGCATTTGTTCAACAGCGCTAGCAACTTAAACATTCAAGGAAGTTAAAGCCCAGCAAATCCCCAATGGATTTGGTGACCTTAATGAGAAATGGTTAATTTGTGTGAGGGTGGCGGAAGCCATATTACAGGAGGCTATGGAGTGATTGAGAAGTAAGGAAATAGAGACAATGAGAGGAGACAACTCCTTCAAGATGTTTGGCGGTCAAGGGGAGAAGGGAGATAAAAGTGGTGGGGTGGGGAAGTGTAGCCAAGGAAGACAGTGGCGTTCATTGTTTGGTTATTAGTACGAGTGTAGTTTGAGCATGGTTAGATGACAACAGGATACATCCAGATGAGCACGGGAGTGTGAAGATCCATGAAAGGAAGAACTGGGTAAGGTCCTGAGTCAGCAGAAGAGATTGCCCTCCAAAGCACCGTGGAGGGGTTGGCTTTAGATTGGAATAGGCTTTCCTCCTGCACGCGGCAGGGACAAGAAAGGAGGAAGTGGCAGATGTCAACTGGTTACGGATTGGGAAGTAGAAAGTTGAGGGAATCTTGTCCAGTGGTTACTGTTACCACTGTGAAGTTCATTTATATAAAGCTATCATAATCTCTTCCACTTGGAGAAACTTAGGAAGTCATTATGGTGGGAGGAGGGATGCCCCTTTGTATCGCTGTGGTTTACTAGCACAACGGTTGGGAGGGTGTTGAACATTCTCTTTCTATACCACCCTCCCCTTCTAACTGAGCCTTATTTCAGGCATGGAGGTTTTAACTGCCAAATACAATCCTCTAAGCCCAGGAAGAAGTGGCTCATTCTTAGTTGTTGGCAGTAGGAGTTTTAACAGAGCTATGAAATAAAAATCTGTTTCTGTCCAAACTCATCTCAAAATATTCTGTGCTATTATCCACCCAAGAGGCTTTGTCTTTACCTTCTTCCTGTCTTCAACCTGAAAATGATTTCTCAAGCCATACGATACTGACACAGGTCAAGACATTCTCAGCCGAGAAGGACGATCTTACCTGACTCTATTCTTTGGAGCATGAAAAGATGCCTTTAAGGTTTCAGGACCTGCTACGTTTGGATGTTGCTACTCCAGTTATTCTGGCAGCCGCTGGTCCAGAAACTCATGATCCTCTCTGCAAGTGCTCTTCTGCACCCCGTGAGCTTGGTCAGGGCTCATGATTACTTTTCTCCCTCCTTTTTCAAACAGATTTTTTTGGGGGGGTTCAGAGAGGCCTCCCTGCCTAATTTAATTTTGTCTCTGCTTTCTTTGTTGCAAGCAGATGTCACTTTTACATCTGTGACTCCGATCAAATACCCCATGTCTCCTCCACCACCAGCCCAGCAGATGTTACTACTGTTAGCTAAACTCCAGCAAAAAAGGTAAAAGGCAGTCGCTTCTGCTAATCATAGCATGCGGGAGGTGTGGAGGAGAGCAGAGCTGGCCTCTTCCATGATGACGTCCTTAAAAGGATGGATACTGGGGATCTGTACCCCACCGCCTATTTAGAGAATAGCACTTACACATGGAGTGCCTCTGAAGTTCATTCAAATACAGAGACACCATCTATGACTTACTCATCAAGCTTTGACCCAAACTCACACAGCTCACCCAGGGCAAGTGCCTTTTAAAGTGACATGACCCTGAACACACAATATTTACATATGGGAGTGAAGCACCACCTTAATCATGCATAAATGCTGTGCATAACGTAAGATAAAACATAGAATTAATTTGTATACATACATGCTTTCTGGTGAATTCCTAAAAGATGGAAGTTTTCTGCCTGGTTGCCTTATTTTCTCCCATCTGATGTCCTGGAACATGCTCTACGATTTGTCCACCCTCTTCCACATGCATTATAAATATACAATAGAAAAGACGTTGTCCATACACCATCCAAATCGCAAAGCCAAGTATTTAGTATGCAATTCAAGGAGACTCTACCAACATCATTTTCATCATCATCAACATCACCACAGTACTGGTGGCTAACATTCACTGGATTCTTTCCAGGTGCCAAGCACTGTGTTAATTGCTTTGCATATGCTATTGTTTATTAGTTAATAACTGTCTCACAGTGCCAGAAATACAAAGAGTTTCTATTATGAAACGTGTATTAAAATATGGAAAATATGTTAAAATTCTAAAGTGCTAGGAGAATGTCTATATCAGTGGATCTTCACACTTGGGGATGCTGTGGCTGGTTTCCTTTTATGTTCTGGGGAAGTAAATCCTGTCTGTGTTATTTTCTTAGTGCAGGTGAGTGGGAAAGACTGCTGCCTGCAGCAATCTTTTGGAGAAACCCAAGGACAAATTTATTTTTTAATTCTCTGGTTGAGAGACCTGTTGGTTCTGAGTTGAGCCTCTGGTGGACAGTGGCTTTCCTGTGCTGGCGTAATTTGGACGCAGCATTAAATAAAGAAATCAAAAAGAAAATTCCTCTGAAACTCTCACTGGTATTTAATATTTTATTCATTCCCATGTTATTGTGCTTTGCCTGTGGTAAAACAGCCTCCAAGGAGTGAGGCATTAGGAGGCTGACAAGCGTTTTCCCATGAATTGCTACTACAATACAATGGCATTTTGTTTGCTGTTTTGTTTCCTTGTCTTCTAACATTCTTTCTGACTTTCAAGGAAAAAAAGAAGAAAAAGAAACCCTCCTATGAATGGCAAAGAAAAGGAAAGAAAAGTTTCTTTTAAACTTTCAACCTTTTTCATTTGGTACTTGGTAGCATGTAAACATTTTTTTTCTCATGGTATATATGCTGGTAGTCTCTTCCCTTTTTTGTGCTCTAAATGGCCTTCCCCCTGCCCCCCCCGCTTTTACCACATAGCATTGCCTTTCCATTATTGATTCAGAAAATCAGCAGGGGAAAAAAAAATCAACCGTGTACACATATTAAGAAAGAGAAGTCACGGGAAGATAGATCAAACCATCCATCTATCCATGTGGTCATTTATCTATCAATCCATCTCACTACCCACCGCCTCTATTAAAATAAATAGCGGGCACTGTACACATTGCTGGTTGGCTGAAGTTGTGATCTGGACAAAAGGTCTGTTTGGGAAAAGGATGCTGAAGCTCTAATTCTATTTGTGCCGGTTGAAAATCAGGAGGGGTTTTTCTACACTTCACTTTTATTAGATTATTTCTTATAGATGGTTTCTTTTTTCCTCCCAGACGCGTGGTGGAGGCTGCTGAAGCAGTTGGTCTATAGTTGGAATAATTAAATTAACCATTTGGTACAACTTTTAGGGGACAGCTCGCGTGTAGAAAGCACAACTCGGAACAAAACAGGGCGCTGGGGCTGGGGCTCCGGCCTGGCCCAGCCCCTCACGCCTTTCATCTTCGGGTCAGAATCAGGATCACGGGGCACAAAAGATCCGCACAGGGGACGATGGGCCAGGGATGATGGGGGGGTGGGGCGAAGAGAGGGACAGTAACACGGAACAAACTAAACCTACAAGGCCTCCAAAGGGGAAAATGAAGTCAAGCGCATTCGTTCATCGGACCGTGCGGTGCCGGTGCCGAAAGGTCTCCTGGTACAAAGAGAAGGAGGCGCACAGCATCCTGAGCCAGCGAGGCCAGGCACCAGGGGGCGCCTGCAGACAGGCCGGGGCCGGGCCCGGCACCTGGGAGAGGGTGGGCGCGGTGGGTCGGAGGTGGCTGGGATTCGAGGCCGGTGGGAGCCTCGGACCGTAGGGCGGAGAGAGACCCGGCGCCGGGCGGGCCCGGGGGCAGCGGAGAGCGCGAGCCGGTGCCCTGCACTGGCAGCTGCTGGGCCTGCCCCTCGGGGGCTCCCCCGGGCGCCCCCGCGGCCTCGCACTTCCCTCGCCCTCGCCCCTTGGCGGGCTCCTCCCCCCGGTCCTCGTCTTCTCGAGGAGTCACCCTCCGACGCCTCTTCAACACCCAGCTCCCCTGAGCTGCACACCTCACTCCCCACGCCAATCTCCCCTGCGCACAGGAACTGCCTCCAGGCACCGACTAAACCCCAAAGTTCTACATCTTCACCGAAGACTCATCCTCAAAAGAGGCCGAAATAAACCCCGCTCCTCCCAGCTCCCAGTACACTCCAGGTTCGCGGTCCGCCTCCGCCCCAATGGGGTCTGGGGACTGTCTGCAAATTAGGACCCTAAGGGGGATTGGCCGGCACTCATTTCGGGTGTAGGGCCGGGCCCGGGAGCGGAGCAGCGGCGCGGGGCGCGTGCGCTCTATACCCAGTTGAGACACAGCCCCGGGTGCGCCCAGGCGCGGGCACCAAGAGAGGTGTGAGCCTGGTTATTGACAAGCGTGGGCCTTGGAGCCAAAACGCATCCCCTCCAGGACACCTCATGTCTTTCTCTTCTCTGCAGAAGCGCTTAAACGCCGTATAAGCGGGAGGAGCGGGCTAGCGGGGTGCCACGCAGGCCTGTGCTCCCAGCATCCACATCCCGCGAGTGTGCGCCTGGGGCGGCGGTGTCGCGTTGGGAGAGCCAGGAAGCTCCACTGAAAAGTCCAAGAGAAACCTGGACAATTGCAGCCTTGTGCTTGACAACCTATCCCCCACCTCCCGGGTCGGGGGGCGGGGTCGGGGGGGTCGGGGGGGCGGTAAGTCAGGGTGGGGAAAGTCTATGTGCAGCGTCCGAAGGGGCACGGCCGCCTCCCGATCCAAAGGCAGATTCATATTCATGAGAGCGAGATAAATAAAGACAAATCCCCACAGTAATAACACTTGGATTCGCATCCGTCTTTGCTGGCCTTTAGGTTTAGGGGACTGAAGACAGATGTTTGCATCTCTTTTCTCCTCTTGTCTGGTGACCATAAAGAAGAACCATTTAGAGCGCTGCAATTTGTTTCCCGCCGCAGTACAACCTTGTACACATTTATTTTCATTTCACCCCGTGCACAAAAAAGTGCACGGTGGTCACCAAGGGCCCTTCTTTATCAAATACGCATTGTACAACATACAACTGCAATAAAACTATCAGCCCTCCCCATAAAACTATCACCAAGCTCCTCGGCGGGTCCCACCGCCTGCACTCCCGACTTCAGTGCTTCCTCATGTCCAGAGGATGAGCCATCACCTGAAATCAGCCTGAAACTCACCCAGCGGAGAAGCACGAGGTTGGGGGGCCGCTGTCCCTCTTTAATCCATTACGGCGTCCACTGCAGTTTAGTGCTCAATAAAACACAGTGGCAGCGGAGAGCGGGCGCCCATCCACTCCCCGGCACCAGCATCGAATTAAACCACTTAGTTTGGCAAACACTGAACGCCTAAATGCCCCTATAAAGACTTTATGAGTTTGTTACTTTAATTACTGACTTGTTACAGAGCACATAAAGGGGGTAATGAATGCAATAAAACTAATTATGTGCACATTTAATTCATATAAAATATCCAGGGTTTGTTTACACCACACGGCGATTCAACTAAGCATTCCTCCTCTTGTCCACCGAGAGGAAGGATTTAATGAAATAGTTTCCCTTATTCTGCTAGAGCCTAACGAACCAAATGAAGATTACCCTCCGCTTAAATCATGGGGCCACCGAGGTCCACAAATCACCGCTCGTTTCTTTGTCTGTGCCTCGCTGCCAGCACCCAAGGGCCTGGGGTGTTGGACAAGAAAAATCCCCGACCTGGAGCCTGGGCATTTAAAGAGCAAGGATTTCGTTCACTGCAGTCAGCAAACCTAAAGGGCAAGCAGACAGCAATCCTCTTTCGAAGGTTCGGGTCTTTGGAGAATTGTGGGTACCTGAAAAACTGGAGGCGGGAAAAAAAAAAAGAAAGAAAGGAGAGTACCCGAGAGGAATGGAAGAGGAGGCACATTTGGGGACACTTCATGCCCGCTTGCCGATTAAACAGAGTAATTAAAAGCAACAACCACACAAGCCAACAAAATGCAAACCTCACGCTAATGGAGAAAAACCCAGAACTGAGCGCAAAGAAGCTATTGGTTAAGAGTCCAGATGTTTTATATTCAAGAGCTTTACCTGGATGTTCTTTCATTTTTTAAATGGCTGGGTAAGCGGAGTCTCTAGAAAAGCACATTAAGCCAAGACAAGAAATACAATTTATAAGATGCTTTAAAAAAAAAAAAAAACCCTCTACCAGGTGTATTTTAAAGAAATCCACTTATCATTCACATACTTGGCCCACTTACTCTATGTTACAGGGCGCCTGAGTCTTGCCAATGTCCTAGTGCTTTATAACATTTCATGCACTTCAGGGGGTAGGCTTGTTGTTAAATTGAGCGTGTAACGCTCTTACAAAACAGGTTTTCTATGACATCAAGGTTTGTTCTCCCTAACTGAGAAAAAGAGAGAGAAAGAGAGAGAGAGAGAGAGAGAGAGAGAGAGAGAGAAGAAGGGGGAAAACACACACACTATCTCAATTTATGCCTAAGGTATATGATCAGTTAAAAAGGCTTAAAAGCTCAGGGAAATTGGATCAGGGAGAATCGTCACCCAACTTTCATTATTTCCAAGTAGTGTGATTGAATTAAAGGGCAGGGAGCTGGTTAGAAGGGAGGATCAGGGGCTCAGTGCGTAATGGTGTGGTATTAAATTCTAATTAGAGATGCAGGAATCAATGATAGGGAGGTTGGACAGCTCAGTTCCCCAGTGCCAGCCCAATAGACGGATGAGTTATTGTCATGTAAAAAGCGCCAGCAATAAGACCAACCGCTTTGCTATTGTCCAAGTGGAAAGAGCCAAGTTTATTATGAGGACTATATGCTCTAGAGACCTCAGACAAGGCATCTCATAGGAGGCTTTTTCATAAAACTAGGCTCTGCTGGTAGTAAGGAGGCCAGTTTGGAGGCAGGCGTTGAGCTGTGCACATCTCCCCACTCCAGCCACCTTCTCCATACTCATCTTTTATTTCATTTTTCCACTTGGCTGAGCCATCCAGAGCCTTTTCAATGTATAAAATGGAATATTCTTACCTCAATTCCTCTGCCTACGAGTCCTGTATGGCCGGGATGGACACCTCGAGCCTGGCTTCAGCCTATGCTGACTTCAGTTCCTGCAGCCAGGCCAGTGGCTTCCAGTATAACCCGATAAGGACCACTTTTGGGGCCACGTCCGGCTGCCCGTCCCTCACGCCAGGATCCTGCAGCCTCGGCACCCTCAGGGACCACCAGAGCAGTCCGTACGCCGCAGGTAAGGACCGCCAGCTTTCTCAGCTGAGGAAGCCGCCTTTCCGCTCGTATATAGGAAGCCTTGATTGCATTTGAAAATGGAAATGTGTTTAGTATTTACCAAACGAAATTTGCTTACACAAATGAAAGAATTTATCACGTTAGAAGCGATTGCAGGGAGGGGTAATTCACTTACAGGGTTACACTATCCTAGTCACACCCGAACCGCCAACAAAATTATCTTAAGCTGCCAAAATGATAGGCATAATTTATTTACTTTGCGATGAGACGTAAAGCTTAGAAAATAATTAAATAACAAAGAGTAAAGCTCATTACTGGCAGTGTCTCTTTTTTTAAGATCCGACAGCGGCTCACACCTCTTTGGCGGGTCATTTTTCTGATTCTTTCTTTCTTTTCTTTTCTTTTCTTTGATTTTTGCAGCGCTATCCCCCAACTTTTGGGCCAGGTCAACTTTTGAGAAATAAAAAGTTTCAACTGTGGGAGGGTTTGGTAACTTCGTCCCTGGCTTCCTGATATTCCGACTGAGGTTTTCGGAACCTTTTCCTCTCTCGTTCTTCCTCATCAAAGCATTCCCGTGTCCCCGGCCTTCAGCCGTCTCCAGCGCGCTATTTCAACCCATCCAAAGGCGCTTGTGCCCGGAGGGACCCCACCACAGCCCGAAGTCTGCGCCCCTGTTTCCATGTATAGCTAATTTGCTCGGGTTTTTCTCGCCAGCTCTTCTCGGCCACTCTCCCGCACCGGTGTCGGCGGCGGCGGCTCCAGCACCACCTGACCTCTGGAGTCCCCACATTCCGGCTCTGCGGCTCGCGCGCTCCAGACCATTTTGCTCATACTCTGTCCCCTCTGTTGTCCTCCAGTTCCTTACAAGCTCTTCACGGATCACGGCGGCCTCAACGAGAAGCGCAAGCAGCGGCGCATCCGCACCACTTTCACTAGTGCGCAGCTGAAAGAGCTGGAGAGGGTCTTCGCGGAGACGCACTACCCCGACATCTACACCCGGGAGGAGCTGGCCCTGAAGATCGACCTCACCGAGGCGCGAGTCCAGGTACGCGCGGCCGGAAGCCGATCCGGCTTTGCAGCATCGCGCGGGGCAGGGGTTCAGTGCGGGTGATTCTACTGAAGGTTCGAGCTCTCCGGCCTCTCCTGAGAGGCCAGGTCCGGAGGGGCCGTGCGCGCGAGTAAGGTTTAGGGAGCGCGTTCTTGGCTATAAATTCGCAGCTGCAAAGTGCTCCCACTTCAGCTAGCGCCGCAGAGGCATTCAGGGGCCATGGGAGAGCCATTTCGGGGACAGGGAGTGCCCTGGGGGAGGAGTGCAGACTTTGCCTCCGTAGTATAAGTAGTTTTGTCAAATCCCTCCTAACTCAAGAGCTTTTAACTCGGAGCTAATGGCGTAGAGGTACAGGTGCATTTTCCCGGGAACTGTGACTTGCAGCAGATTTGCAAAGGGTCTGGGATTCTATGTAGGTCAAGATCCGCGCGGTACTCTAACCTTTTAGGGACACAGGTGCGCTCAAGAGCTGGCCGTGACGGCTCTGCCCGTGAGCCCCCCAATGGAGGGGCGGTACGCACCAACGCTAGCTCTTCCAGGTCCAAAGGCCAAGATGGGCAGTAGGCCCCAAGCCCAGAGCCCACCCCCCCACCCCCGCCTTCTGTCTACCACTCAGAGTTTAACTTGAGACCTGAGGCCTAGAGGCTATGGCGAGTTTGGAGTGGCTCAGGAAGTAGACTGAGCAAAGGTCCGTCCAAATAAGGGCTTCCATTTTAGGGCCTTTCTGGGAGCTGCAGCCTTTTCACCTCTCCTGCAAGCCACCATTTCCGGGACATGCTCAAGTCGCCCTAAGAAAGTTTCTCAAAGGATGCACCAGCCACAGGCGCGGGAGTATCCGCGGCGCGTGGAGTTTAAAACAAGCTGAAATGGAACGTGGGCCGCCCTAACCGCTTTTCTTTCCCGTTTGCTTCTTTCTCTTGCTGCTTCGCCGCCTCCCTTCTCCTCTCGGGCCAGGTGTGGTTCCAGAACCGCCGCGCCAAGTTCCGCAAGCAGGAGCGCGCGGCCGCGGCTGCAGCGGCCGCGGCCAAGAACGGCTCTTCGGGAAAGAAGTCCGACTCCTCCCGGGACGACGAGAGCAAAGAGGCCAAGAGCACTGATCCGGACAGCACTGGGGGCCCGGGCCCCAACCCCAACCCCACTCCCAGCTGCGGGGCGACTGGCGGCGGTGGCGGCGGGCCCAGCCCCGCAGGAGCCCCGGGGGCGGCGGGGCCGGGGGGGCCGGGAGGCGAACCCGGCAAGAGCGGCGCTGCGGCGGCGGCGGCGGCGGCTGCAGCGGCGGCAGCGGCGGCGGCGGCGGCGGCGGCCGGAGGCCTGGCTGCGGCCGGGGGCCCTGGACAAGGCTGGGCTCCCGGCCCCGGGCCCATCACCTCCATTCCGGATTCGCTCGGGGGCCCGTTCGCCAGCGTCCTATCTTCGCTCCAAAGACCCAACGGTGCCAAAGCCGCCTTAGTGAAGAGCAGTATGTTCTGATCTGGGATCCTGCGGCGGCGGCGGCGGCGGCGGCAGCGGGCGAGCCGGGGCCTGGCGGGCGAGTGGGCGAGCGGGTAGGCCCAAGGCTGTTGTCGCTGCTGCCGTGGCTTTTTCCTTGAGAGCCTAAAGTAATCGCGATAAGAATAAAGAGAAAACGGCGTCGCCTCCATTTCAACCCCACTCCTACCCCCTTCCTTAACCCCAAACCAAACCAAACCAAACAACACACCTCCCTGGCTTCGCACCTGCCTCAGGGCCGCGCAGACGGGCCAGGGCTCCGCTTGCCGCCGGGGAGGTGTAAGCGGCGCGGCCTGGACTCGGGGGGAATCTCAGGGGGCTGTGTCTGCGTGTCGGTGTATGTCTGTCTCGGGGAATGTGTGTCTGTGGCCCGAGAAGGGTGACGAGAGGGGAGAGAGGGGTGGGAGGCCACAACCAACTCAGTGACTTGCTTAGAAAAAGAAAAAAGTAATCAAAACTCCCCCAAATTAAAAAAAAAAAAGGAAGTAACAATTTTTTTAAAAAACCGAAAGTTTTTAAAATCTAAGAAAAAAATGAAACAAAGTAAAGGGGGGAAGAGGGAAGCTGCGGCTGGCACTGTCTGAGGGATCCATGTTGCGAATCCCTAAATTCATCCGCGCCCCCACCCCACCTCCACCCCGGACAGCACAGACTCCCTTGGGGCTCCTCTTCAGGGAGAGTAGGAAGGCCTTCCAGACGCCCCGCTTCCCCTCTTGTCCTTGGATTCAGGCCGCTGCGGCGACGATTCGTGCTGATGGTCCCCGCGGCCAAGGTGACTTCCTCGCGCCCGCTTGCCAGCCCCACCTCGTCGAACAGCATCCCGCCACCTGCGCATCCGAACTGCGCACAGTTGCAGCTCGCAACCTGAATCTGTGCAGCCACTCGGCCCTGAACGATGCCCTATACATGAAATGCCTTTTCATCCTCAAACTCTGCAAACGATGTCACATATCTCGCAACTCTTCCCTTTTTTTCTCTCCTGACACCCCAACCGGCATTTTCTTCCACCAGCTTTTACTGAACTTTTTGGCACTGCTTTGGATTGGAGTCAATTGCAGTCCACGCAAATGGCTGCAGAGAAATCTACCCAGCAAGGAAAAGAGGCGCACACAAGTTTGCAGAAGTGTGTCTGCATTTCTGTTTGATCCGAAATGGACGCACATCCTGTATGGTGGATGGACTGTATATTGATGATTCCATTCTTCTCGCAGTTTAGACATCTCTGTTGGGATTTTTTGTTTATTTGTTTTTTATTTTAAAAGGCACAAACTATAGATATTAGTTGAATGTTGAGGCTTTAACTTTTTTGGTGTCTTTCTACAACTGTGTTCTGTGACTCAATTGTATCGTGTTAATATCAGTACAGACCGTCTCCTCTACGTGACCGTATAATGTTTTTCTCTTCTTGTAGTCTCTATGGTGTGTCTTTATGGAATAATAAGGTTCTCACGGGTTCAATTCCTTTGTGTTTAGAGAGACCACGGTTCAGACAATGGTATATATTTTTGTTATCAGGTGCATGTCTGTCTGATTTCTTTTTTATTTTTTCCTTCTTGTTGGACTATGTTTGTGAACATAAGCGTCATAAGTTATGTTTCAGATTTTCGAATTTATTTATATGTGTTAAATGAATGCTTCTATTTAAAAGGGAAATATTTCTACATGTGCATATAGTTTTCCAAGAGTGTACCATTAACTTGATTGTTGATAATAAAAACAAAAAGCAAGTCTAGCAACTGAACTATTCCAACTTTTTCTTGACTCATTTTTGCTTGACTTTTTAAAAAAAGTTAATTTAAAAACGATAACGGAGGACAGAGGAAATTGTACAGAATATCTAGAAGCCGCTGCGGCTCTGGAAACCTAGGTGGGTTGGGGAGAATCTAAGTTCATGCGGCTAAATCCAGCCAATATAAAATTTAGTGCTTGGGACAGCAGGCGGGATTCTTCTGGTCCATTTTTATTTCTTTCCCAGTCACAGAGCACAAAAGAAGACAAGGGTGTTGATAAAAGTGCTCAGATCCATGCCTAGGCTGCGGCTCCAAGGACTCGGTAACCGAGGAAGCAGGGTTAGGCAGCTTTCTAATTCCCAGCTTTGACAAGCACTCGAAAGTGCAGCGTGCAGGCGCCTTCAGGACCGATGGCGTCCGGGGAGGGCCAGGCGGTCCAGCCTCCTTAAGCCCCCAAAACTGCTGGCACCCAGAGACACCGGGGTGGGTGGGTGGGGTCTTTGCGTGGACGGGTGCATCTGGAAGGCACCAGCCAGAAAGCAGCTCTGCCATGTTGGTGTGTTTGGAGAAATAACATCTACAACAACTGGAATTAGCGAGCACTTGCCTGTACTAGGTTGTGTTCTCCATACATTATCTCATCTACCCCTCAAAACAACCTCAGGAAGCAGGTGCAATTCCTATCCCTATTTTCTTTTAAACAGATGAGGAAGCTGAGGCAACAGAGAGGTTAACTTGCCCAAGAGGTTCTCGTGTATGAGGGATGGGGCCAGTCTTTGAGTCCAAGAAATCTGATTCCAGAGCCTGCCCTTTAACTATTCTGGTGGTTCCCAAAGTGTGGTCCCTGGACCAGCAGCCTCAGCATCACCTGGGAACTTGTTAGACCCACGAATTCTTAGACCCCATCTGAGACCTACTGAATCAGAAACTCTGGGAGTGAGGCCCAGCCATCTGTGTTTCACAAGCCCTATAGAGGATATGAGAACCACTGAACTACACTATAATAAACCCAAATGGGAAGGTTCCAGCATTGGAACTGCATTGGGAACAGGTGTGTTTGTGCATGGTGGGGATGGGAGCAGTTCTGGAAGCTTCAGTGACACCCTTTTGGAAAGAAGGAGTCATCACCACAGACCCAAGATGGAATTCTGCCTCTTCCTTGGACTGTTCGGCTGGGTCAACTTCTTCAAGCAGTTGCCCGTGTGGACTTTTGGTACTTACCTTGGTACCTTTCTGGTTGGGCTCTGTCAATGGAGGAGCCAGCTTCCCTCATTTGAGTGGAGGCCACAGTCTGCCAACTCTGGTCTAAGGATTAGCAGCTGATCTGGTTTGAATTTATCAGGGTTTCTCGCTTTAAGAATCCAAATATAGTGTGCGTCAGATTAGGCAGGGTTTACCAAAAAATTTGAAACCTTTGGGTCTTATCAAACTTCCAATCGTTTTTCTAAAAAGCTTTTAAATAGTCTTTTAAAAATCTGTCTCTAAATGGCCTTCAGTAAATTCTCCAAGACAGCATTCCATAAACAATGGCATTAATTGTGCTGGTCTAAAATGCCAGCAATTTCCAGATCCCTGAGACCCCAGTCTTCAGTTGTAAATACAACTTAGAAGGTCTGGAAGAGGCAAAAAGAAGGGCAGGAGCGTATTGACGAAAAGGGCATTCACGGCCCAGGTAACCCAGTCCTGGGCTTGGCTGGAGGAAAATTAGCCTTCCTCTAGGCATTGAGGGCCGCCAAGTAAGCCTCTGTGAGCTGCTATCAGGACAGTGGGACAGGCATTCTGGAGAAGGCAAGACCAGGAGAGAGAAAGAAAACAATAAGGAGAGAGAGGGAAGAAGAGAGATGGAGAAAGAAGAGGAGAAGCAAACAGCCAATGAAGAGTTTTTGGAAACCCCAGGGAGGGCCCTAGAAATCCTTTCAGATTTGGCTAAACTCGATAAGCTTCCCCAAATTCCCTTCTCCTGGCTGTGACCTGCTTTCTCCAGGACAAGGGAAACTTTGGAATATGGTGAGGAAAACATGCTTCCCTCTCTCCACCCCCCCTCCCCACCAGCTTCCCAGAAGACTGTATTTTAAATATCTGGAAGCATCCAGCTCTAGTATTTCAAATATCAACTTCTTTTTACTTTGGGTCACCTCTGCCTCTGGTCAAAAAGCGAACTGTCGGGAGGCAAGCTTATGATCAAATGCAGAATAATGCTCCTGAAATATGATGGAATCTAGTGGCAGGACACTACGTCTCTTGTGTTGTGTCATTTCCTTGGAGCCCTGCACAGTGTGAACAAGCTCACTTTCACTTTTCCTCTCCTAAGGAATTTGCATTTTGGCTCATCAAGGCATCCCTTTTCCTGGCAACTCCGGGACCACATGTGACTTCACAAAACCTGCATGAGTTACTGCCAGACAGCCCTCTCTAGGCCAAGTCTCCTTCACCATGGCCGAGTACAGGGAACCAGAGAGTGGTTTCAGAGGGGAGCCCATAACCCAGCAAACAGTAGCTGTCTGCTACTCACCTAATGTCCTTAGAAAGACGGCCTCTGACTAGATAGAGATGGCCCTCAATTCAGGCAAAGGAACTCTGTGACCTTGGACAGCAAATATTAATCCCCCTGAGCCTGATTCATTAACCATGAATGTGAATAATAGTACGGACTTGTGAGGTTGTTGGGGGGATTACATAAGCTGTCCGGTAAGTACCTGGCAGAGCAGGGAGTTTTCAGCAAATGTCAAATATTATTTTTAACATTATTTTATTATGTAACTCCTGGATTCTGTCTTAATCTCCCTAGCTCAAGCCTCAGAAGATTAAAAAGATCCCTCAGTTGTCACTTATGTGACAATGGCCCAGGAACAGAGTGTGAGAGAATATGCAAAGTGGAATTGGAGAACTTTGCTGAGGGTGACAGTTAACAGCCTAGAATCAGCCAAAGGCTGACAAGTAATAACTACTAATATTTATTGAGTGTTTATTATATGCCAGGCACTTTTAAACTGACAAGCTTTAAAGCATTCAATCCTCACAACTACCCTACTGGAAAAGTGCTATTCCCACTTTTTTTTTTTCTTAGGAGGAAACTGAGGCATAGAGGGGTAAGGTAACATGCCCAGGTCACACAGCTGGTAGTAATGCAGTAGGGATCCAACCCCAACTGGTTTGTCTCCCAGGCCCATGCACCTTAACAACTGTTCTTTACAGTCCCTGCAAAGGGATGAATTCATTTTAGCCCATGAGGTCCTATATACTGCCAGACCTGGGAAGAGATCTCCCCTTGCAAAAAGGACTCTGAAAGGTAGGTGAGAGTTAGAAAGGGCATCAGAAAGAGCAGGACTGGGATGGGAATCCCGACCAGATTCAGAATGAAGTCCAGGGCCTGAGAGGGGGCGGGCTTTGGGATCCCCACAAGGAGGGAGAATGTTTTCTGCAAGGCAACACATCTACAGTTCATAGTCCCTCTCTGGTAAGGGAACAAGGCAAGGAGTGGCCGGAGGCATGGCACATGAAAGGGGAAAGAACAGTCACGCTGATGAACCGTGGAATGTTGGTAGGTAGACAGGAATGGATGTCAGGAATAGATGTCAACCTCTAGGCTCATTTATCACCACCATGACGGACAAACCAAATGGCGCAAATGACAAAGCCCACCTGGATCCTTCATTGTTCAGCCTTAATTTCAGAGTGGCCGCTCACAACTCTCTGTAGATAATAAAACCGAATGCCTTCACTCACTAGTACTTCCATATTGGAAAGCAAAGTACAGAGGTCAGACCAATAGGCAGGTTATCTGAAGATGGTCTACGACTATGTCCCCATCACCACAGTAGACATCTTGGGTAGTGCTAGACTTGGCTTAACTCAGGAGTTCTTAACCTTGGGTTCATGGATTGAATTCAAGGAGGAGAGAAAAAAATACATATATATATATTTTTTCACTAATCTCTACCTGAAATTTGGCATTTTTTCAATGATGAATGTAGGCAACGGGGCCACAGTAGTAGTATTAGTACCTATGACTGTCACCAGTGAAATCACAGATACTTTCATTTCATGTTAGAGGTTTTGAAATTATCTCAATAGGTCATTTGCATTCATCATTAATTTGAAATTATGGTAATTATTAAACCAGCTACTAGATCTTGTTACTTAATACATTAATAAGGATGCACATACATGATTACAGCACCAATTTGTTTTAAAACGTTTTTCCTACGCATTTTATTTTTTTACATTTAAAAACGTTATCTTGAGAGGGGTTCATGGGCATCACAGGCTGCCAAGGGTTCTGTGGTGCGTGCGCGCGCGCACACACACACACACACACACACACACACACACACACACACACACAAGCTAGGAGCTCCTGGCTAATTGATGAGAGCAGGGTATTCCACCCCACTGCAAAGCTCTGACTTTAAGAATCTCTCATCAAGACCAGAGCATGTAATCATTTTACTCTACAGGTGGAAGAAATATTAGCCAAGTCCTATAACATGCTCCTTTAAAGGACAAAATAAAATAAAACAAGCCCCCAAAACTGGACAAAGAAAATTCCAGGATTTTAAAGACCACTGCTGCGTGGAGGTGACAGACAACACAGGAGAGCAGGAGGTGATTAAAAAGGTTTCAACAGGATTTGAACATCCTCATCATATTTGTTGAGTATCTGCATGGGCCGGGCACTGTGCTGGGTGCACCACGGAGCAGCCCCTACGATGAAGGTGGTGCTTTCCTTCTATTACACTACTGAAATCCAAAGCCATTGAGTCACATGTCCAAGTCACACCACTAATAATAATGGTAGAGTCGGGATGCAACCCACAGCCCTGAGTCTTAGCCAATAGGCTAAAAAGCTTAAAATAAATGAGAAAAGGAATTCTTCATCTTCTGGGCTGTCACTCACTTTATCTTTTGTCTGAACCTGAAGCTATTTAGTTTGTTAAAATACCCCGAGGCCAAGTGATTGAACAACGATGTTACTTTAGCCTTGCATTTGATGTCAAAGACCTCCCTCTGGGGAGAGTCAGACATCGAGGGGGAAATAAAGTCTTCTTACCTGGACATAATTTCATTAGGGAACCAAGTGGATGACTGTTTGCTATTTGCTATCCAATGATTTAAGGGGCGATTTTCAGAACAGGAAGAGTCTGAGTGTAAAATTTAATTTCTTTAAGGCCCTAGAGGCATGGCTACCTCGGACAAAAGTGGAGTGTAAACCTGCTTTGTCTGAGGCATAAGATATTGTGCTTTTGGAGTATTTACTATGTTAGGTACTTGGCTAACTGTTTAGCATTTGTTATGCATTACGACCTTTCAAAATTCCTAAGGTAGATAGTATTGTTCTCATTTTTAAAAATCCAAGTAACAGAGAGGCCGAGCAAATTGCTTAAGACCCCAGAGCTGGTAAGTGCCAGAGCTGAGCTCCAAATCAATGTCCCTTTGATTCCAAAGCCCTGATCAATCTCCGAGAGGTCCCAGAGTCCAGAGGAATCACTGAGGCAATAGCCTAGAACCCAGCACTGCCCTTAGCCTGCCTGCTGACACCTTAAGCCAATGTTAAAAAGGATAGAGAGCATTATGAAAATGTTCTGGAATTTATAGTGATGATGGCTATACAACTTTGTGAATATACTAAAACCCACCTAATTGTACACGTTAAAAGAGTGAATTTTATGTTATGTGAATCATATCTCGATTTTTTAATTGAACAAATTTGACATGTAATGTATAAATTTAAGGTGTATAGCTGTGTTACTTTGATACATTTATATATTGTAATATGATTGCTGATATAGTGATATTTATCACATTATATATAGTACAGTATTATTGTCTGTATTCATTACATGTGCATTAGATCTCTATGGTTCATTTTCTTTACAAGTTTGTACACTTAAACACCATTGCTCTTAACCTCGTCCCCGCCGATTCCCTGGTAACCACCATTTTACTCTGTTTTTAAGGTTTCACTTTTTTATATTCCACATTAAGTGATATCATATGGTACTTGCCTTTCTCTGTCTGACATCTTGCTTAGCTTAACGTGTTCAAGGTCCAACCATGTTGTCACAAATGGCAGGATGCCCTGCTTTCTCATGGCTGAATAATATTCCATTGTAGGGCTTCCCTGGTGGCACAGTGGTTAAGAATCCGCCTGCCAATGCAGGGGACAAGGGTTCAAGCCCTGATCAGGGAAGATCCCACATGCCGCGGGACAACTAAGCCCGTGCGCCACAACTACAGAGCCTGCGCTCTAGAACCCGTGAGCCACAACTACTGAGCCCTCGAGCCACAACTACTGGAGCCCATGCTCTGCAACAAGAGAAGCCCCCGCAATGAGAATCCCGCACACCACAACCAAGAGTAGCCCCCGCTCACTGCAACTAGAGAAAGCCCACATGTAGCAACGAAGACCGAAAGCAGCCAAAAAAAAAAAAAATTTTTTTTTAAAGCAGACTAATACAGGAAACCCATGTCTTGTCTTCCTCCGTAATATCCTTGATTTCTTGCAGGTATAATTCATATACACCTTCATCTTAGTCTTAAGTCAGAGCAACATAAATTAACAAAGGGGAGAGAGAGTGAAAATATGACCATTTTCTTAAGCAATTATCCTTTTTTTAAAAAAAATCTGGTGAATGTATGTTCTCTAGTATTGATTTTAAAACAAAATGGGCAAAAAATTCTTAAGCTGAAACCTTACACTGTAGTAATTTTTTCAATCTAATCATTGAAAGTCCAGAGAGCTGGTAAAATAATCAGATATTTAACCATCCCTATACCTGACCATATATTCAAAAAGTCATGCATGGAAACTTCTTTTTAGGGGCACTCTTGCCTTCTATTGAAGGAAAAGAAGTCAAATTTAAAGGATATTTGAAAATGCCTGTGGGCATTCATTCACTTATGCTGAGATTTTCTACAAGTTCATTGAAACATTTTAAACAAGTCATTTCTTGAAAATTCGCAAAAGGCTAAAATTTCAGTACACGTTTATTAGCAGAAATTAGGGTATCCCACCTGAAAGGTTGTTTCGTGTTTTGTTGTAAGGTCTTTTGAGACGTATAGATGATGTTAGAATATGAGTTTGCAAGAAGACAAAAGTTGCATTTTAGGAGTTGATTTTGTGGCCTTAAGACAATTGGGCCTTTTTGTTAACCCAGGATTCTCCTGTTCAGAAAGTTTCTACTTAGAAGGAGAGAACCACATCTAGATGACAACCCTGTAGTTACTTTCTTTTTGGTGGGATGTCCTTCAGCACTGTTAGCACTAAGATTGGTTAGGACTAGTTTCCATGTCATTCACACCTACTTGCTGAAAAAGTAGTTTGTGATAAGTAATAGAACCATATCTGAATAATTCAGTGATTTCAAAGTTTTAAAAAATTCAGTGATTTCAAAGTTTTAAAAAATTCAGTGATGTCAAAGTTTTAAAAAATAGGTTATACACGCACAAGGTAGAATTCAAATGAGTTAAAAGGGTCAATGAAAAGTATATCTTCTTCCTACCTCTGCCCCCTCAAAGTAACCAGACTTAGTAGTTTCTTTTGTATCTTTCTTAAGTATAATGGAGCAGCTTACCTAATTTCTGTACTTTTTAAAAAGAGTCAACATATATCCCAAAGGTCACTCCCTATCAAAATCTGTTGATCTGCCTTATTTTTAATGGCTTTGTAGTATTTGGTTTCCAAAAAGGAATGCAACCCAGTTCCTACTCTCCTAATGGCTCCTTGAATGGAAAGGAAGAACGTGACAAGAGACTGCTAATTCTTGCTAATAAGTATTCTCCTCTTCTTCCAGTTAGTGAAAGAACCCCTTGACTTTTTGACTGGCTGCGACATGGGCATCCAGATAGAGGTTACATTTCCCAGCCTCCCTTGAACCTAGACATGGCCATATGCCTAGGTCTAGCCAATGGGATGAGAGCTGAAGGGATCTGTGCCACTTCTAGGTCATGCCTTTTAAAGAAAGCTGCTTGCTGTCAACCTCTTTTCCTTTTGCTATGTGATAGAATGTAGATGTGGTGGTGAAATAGAAGGTTCCTGAGCCCATGGACCACTTCTTAGAGTAGAACCCACCCTATTATCCTCTATCAGTTTTTACAGAGAAATAAATAAACTATTACACCAGCAATTGTTTGGTCTGTGTTAAACAACTGAACCACTATCTTGATAAATAAGGGTTGCCCTTGATATTTGTGCTGAATGTAGAGTAGGACTCACCAGATGGATGGGGGTGTGAGAATGACATTCCAGGCAGTTACGTGTACAAGGTTGGATAGACTTAAATCCTTTTTTAAAAGAGCCAGTAAGTGGCAGATGGATTAGATAATTCAGGTCTGTTGTCATCAAAGTCCATAATCATTTCACAACACCATTAGTATGATATCCATTTAAGGTTTTTATTTTCCCCTGGAATATACTGATGGACTTGGGTATTACCCATATGAATTGCCTAATTTGTCTGTGATTCACTGGGAAATCCCAGAACAGGTTTTTCCAGTAGAGTGACGTGAAAACCAGTCCTAACCAATCTTCGTGCTAACAGTGCTGAAGGACAGTCCCTCAAAGAGAAAGTAACCACAGGGTTGTCATCTAGATGTGGTTCTCTCCTTCTATGTAGAAACGTTCTGAACAGGAGAATCCCGGTTAACAAAAAGACCCAATTGTCTTAAGGCCAAAAAATCAATGCCTCAAAATGCAACTTGTGTCTTCTTGCAAAAACATATATACAAGCATCATCTATACTTCTCAAAACACCTTACAAGGAAACATGAAGCAGCCTTCCCAAAGACTTGATTAAGTGCCCGGTAAATAACCTCCTCGCAGCAGGTCTAGAAACATGTTTTACTTCATGACAAAGGAAACCCACTACTGACGGCCAATAATAATAATAACACTTAACTTCTATGCAGGATTTATCATGTGCTAGAAACTGTGCCAAGCACTTTACATGTGTCATCTCATTTTATCTTTGTGACTACCTTATGACATGGGTACTATTATTCCATTTTAGAGATAAGGAAACCAGGATTTAGAAGAGATTAAATAGCTTATTCAAGTTCCCACAGCTGGTAAGCAGCAGAACTGGAATTTGATTTGAACTCAAGTCAGCCTGATTCCAGAGACCACTCTGCTCTACTGTACCTGGTTATACACAGCACTCTTGTGCTTCCTCATGCTTTTAGGGCATAAAAGCTTCCTCATGAAGGACCCTTTCCCTGTAAGGGTCATGATGGGGCACAAGGCAGTATCTGTGCACAGTTCTGTGTGTGATTAAACATTCAAGAGCATCTTGTTGCTGTGTGCATTCTAAACCACATCCTTCTGCCGGCGAATGCTTACTTAGTGTTTACCTGTGCCAGGTGCCTACTGGACCTGAGGAGTTGGAACAGGAAGGATTCCGTGGTGCTCTGGAAGTGGGTGAGATCCCATGGGGTCTACTCCATCACTTCTCTTTCAGGTAGCCTTCTTCAGAGTCCAATTCACAGGAACATCACCAGAAGCAGCCATAAGGGCTTGAGGTTAGGAGGTGGCCCCCCAAATGACAAGGACTACATCATTAGGTCTTCCCGCTTTATGACTTTCTCCTAGGAGCAGAGGGTCAATGCATCTTCCCCAGCTCAGTGCCCACGTCACCATCTCATTTTGGTAAACATTACAGTAGGCTGATTCAGGGTTGCTAATGCTTTCCAATCTGAGCCTGGAGACATCTGTTGCAGGTGATAAATGGATTGTACTTAACCAAAGCCCAACAATGTCCCAGGAAACTAACTGATAGCTCCACAACCTGCTGTGTGGCCCAATTGAATCAGAGAATGAGTTATTTCATTTAGTTCTCACAGCAATCTTATAGATAGGTATTATTACTCCCATTTTCCAGATGTATAAACTGAGGCTTAGAGGGGGATGCAAAACTTGCAAGAGATTGCTGCAGGACTAAGTGGTGGAAACTTGCATTTAAAACCCCATGCACTTTATTCAATGTTTCTGCTGCCTCCATTGAACCTATGTTTGGAATGGAAAAAATTATAGGAATGAGTTACACATTCAGGGAACACATGACATTCTTTGCCGCAGTCCCTTTGGCTATTTTAAACAAGGAAAATACACATGAAAATACCCATGTCCCCCAGCCCCAACTACAGCTGGGTGCAGAAGCGCGTTCTGAGACCACTGGTTGTTATTGAACAAGAGCCCTGCGGGAGTTAAACATCAGCTCTGAGCCCACTCAGACCTGGAGGAGCCAGGCCAGACCCCAGAGTGTCAGAATGATCCGTTCTTTTCCCTGCAGCAGGATCATTTCCAACCACAGCCAGGGACGGCCGAGGCATTAGCAAGCCTGCAACATCAAAACGGCCAGATCAATTCGCAGAAGCACTTCTAAGAGAAACAAATCAATAAGTTCCTTCCCTTAAAGATTGATAACATCATCAGGAAGCAACAGATGCATTTTAGGGCACCGTACACAGTGCCAGGGAGGTGAGGTCCCTGTGCTACGGTTCTGCCTCTGGAAAAGCAATTGTAAATTAACGCCTGAACATCAGTGCCTGCTACACCTGTCACAACAATAAAAGCTAACGTTCTCAATGCACTTGGCAGGTTTCGAGGTGCCGTCACATACTTTGTCTCTTTGGATTAAGACCCTACAAGGGGGATGTTACTGTCCCCATTTCATGGATGAGATTCAGTAAAACTGAACTGCCCAACTGGTTTAAAGCCATGATTATTTATAATCAAGCTGAGACTTGAATCTTCTGCCTTGGAACCCCATGTTCTGCCCCCTTGCCTAGTGTTCCCCAAACTTCATTCACTTTTTACCACCTTCACAATTTTGCATACATCAGAGAACCTCCTGTGTAATTTTTCTTTTTCTTTTCATTAACCGAGTTTTCTTTACCTAAATAAATTGATGTTAAAAGGAAATTTCTTGTTACTATTATAAATGAAAACAGTATGATTAACTGTAACTAGAAATCATAAAAAATTGCATGATCTTTGAAAGGAAAAAACCACGTCTGCCTGTGTCTTAACCTTCACAGACCACACTCTGTGAACACAATACTATACTGCAGAACTTTATGAGGAATAAGAATGTAGCAATTTTAAGTTCTGAGGTCCTAAAACGTGAACTCTGTTTAAGTGAGCTGTGTTATATTTTTGCCAAAATCGATAGAACAAGATTCACTTTATCTCAACAATAATAAAGAATTTAGGGCTTTAGGGCAAATAAAAGAAGTTTTGTCTCCCCTCTCGCTTCCAGAGGCCTCACCCCCGGTACTGGCCCAGGGGAATGGAGGTGTTGGAAAGGGTAAATCAAGATGAGTTTCCTGAAACCTGTAGAATAGAGGTGAAAAATTCCAAATTTTACTATTTAAACAAATAAAAATCAGATCGGTGTCCTATGCGTACAGAACAAGAATTAACTACCCTTCTAATTAAAATATCAGGAGAAGCAAGGATTAAATGGAAAAATGTCTAACTTCACCCCGGGGATTAACCTATCATTTAAATTTGTTTAAGACCCATTTACATCCTACTGTCAGTCCCGACTCCTAAGTGTTCTCCACTGCCTGTCCTCAAAATGTATCAATCCCCTGCCCTCGCTTTACCTGGACCTGCCTTTAATTAGCATCCTCACTGAAGTGGTCTGAGCTCAGCAGCCCGCCTCATTCTCATCCCCCATTGTTGACCCGTGCTACTGTAATGGCCTCCTCATTCGGTACCTCCCTTCCAGGCTAATCCCTTCCAATTCATCCTCCACAAGTTGCCTGCATCATCTTTCCAAGATATAGATCTCCGTCACCCCACACGGCACTGAACGTATTTAGTGGCTCCCTGTTGCTATAGAATCAAGTCTAAATTCCTAAATCCCACAAGGCCCTTCTTGAGGCAATACTTACATACATCTCTTTTTTGCCTAACCTTCTAAGCATTGCCCCTCGAAGCATCTAATTTAAAGGGATATGGGTTATTTGTAACATTAGGACTTAATGCTTGATTACATCCCTCCCTTTTCTCTAATGTTTTTTTGCCACCTCCTTAAACTTCTCTGACAGAGTCCAGAAGACACTCAACAAATAACTTGCTGATGGATCTGTAGAGAAGAGGAGTAGTTTGCACCTCTGGGCCAGGTGTTTTAATGTGAGCAATGCTAAAGAAACACAGAAAAATCATTTGCAGATTCATGAATTATTTATAGATTTCTACTTCCCTTCCAAAAAGTAATTCTTTAAAAACAAAGTTTATCAGTTACTTCCTTTTAGTAAGTGAAAATGTTGAGTGAAATTTCGTTCTTGGTAGGAAATGCAACACTTTAGAAATTCAAATATACATTTAGGAAAGCATACATTTTCATCTATTAGCTGACAATGACTGAAGCAGAAGCAATTACCAGTTTGAGGAGAAATATAAACTTCAGCATAATTCACGAGCTGGTCCATTTTTCTTTGTTCAAGCATCAGTCTGGGTTTGGTATGCAATCAGCCCACACGTACCTTAAGTACATTCTACTTTATGCTGACTTGTCTTACAGAGTCAGTGGATTCATTATAAATCCATTCTTCTACTCAGCAAACACTGAGTGTCTACTCTGGGCCAGGCACATTCCGAAAGACGGGATCATTTGACACAAATGGTTGGCATATCTAGTATCGCAGATCTTTGCTTTAATCCAGAGGTAATCTGAAATGTTTAGTGTAGGTAGCTTTGCAAGTTCTGTTATAGAAACGATGGCAATATGCATGGTAAATTATGTAAATCTGTCACCTCCTTTTGCTCCTTTTGACCACAAACAGCAGCCCTCCACATCTGTATCCTGCTTCACATTAATAATTTCATCACACAAGAAATCCTGCACAATCCCTGCTTTTCATGTGGGAAAACTGAGACATATATATTAAGTGACCTGTTTGTGGTCCGACTACAAATTCCTGTGCAAGTGTGAGCTCAGGGTGGGGAATGAGGATGGGTAGGAGTAGGACAGGGTGAAGATGGAGAACAAGAGAGGAGAATGAAGTGACAAGAAACATGGACTTACTTTGATGGAGTGCCTACTGCATGCCCGGCACCCGGCACACCCTAGTTCATTCGGCCCTCATAGGGCTTTGTGGTAAATATTATTCTCTCTCGTTTTACAGCTGTAGAGACTGGTTGTACAGATTGTAATCAGGGAACCAGTCTACAAACCTGTTGTTTCCACTTTTCCAAGCTAGTACCAGGGCCTTCTGGTCCCAAATCCAGCGTTCTTCCCACTCCATCACACTCGTATCCCAGATGGAAGAAGGATTCGGTGGTCTGAAGATGCCCTTGGGTGGCTATCTATTAGATGAATTCTGGCTTTCCCACATGTTGATTTCCTAAAGTCTTGTTTGCATTGTTTTGGACACATAACTTGAGCCTGTCTTCCTCATGAGCTCAGCCTTTTTCTCCTCTAGCAAAATAAACATCTCCCACAGGGGTCATATTCACTGACGTTAGAGGTCTTGGAAATCTGACTCAATCTCATGTTTTCTGTATCTAAAGCCAGATTTCTTTTTTTTTTTGAATTTTATTTTATTTTTTTATACAGCAGGTTCTTATTAGTTATCCATTTTATACATATTAGTGTATATATGTCAATCCCAATCTCCCAATTCATCACAAGCAAGATTTCCAAAGGAAAATAAAGATGAGGTTCGGCAGCTGCTGTCCATTGCACTTCTGTCTTTATTTTGGAGTGGATTCCGTGGCTGAGGAAGGCCACTGGATGTTAGACTTCTGGCCAGGGGTGATATCCAAATTATCAACAATCAGCGTCAATTAAATGGGTTATCCAGCAGAGAGGGTTCAATCTCTTGGGTCTCTCTCTGTGCCAGGCATTAATCCTTTAGCTGCTGGATCATGGAAGAAGTCTGAGGATCCCAGGTGAGGAGTTGGGATGGCCAGGCTTGCAGGCAGGCATTTAAGAGATCTTAGAGGAGGGATTCTTTCCCAAGCGCTGCAGCTATATTTTAGTATTTTAACAACCAGTGCAGCCATATTGGTGCTTACTGACCATTGGCCCTGCTTCTGGCCCTCTTCCCAACCTCAGAGCTCCTGACCCCACTATCCTCAGCAGGTGACTTCCCTATACTGGGCTGGTGTTGCTTCTAAAGAGGTGGGGAGAAAAGGGGTTACAACTTGAAAAGTTGTTCAGTCTTTTTTTGGCCTCCTAGCTCATCTGCATGCCTTGGGGAATAACGGTTTACGGCAGTGACTGCTGCCATTTGCTAATATTCATTCTTCTCTTCCTACAATAACCCAACTTGGCTTTTAGCTGGGTACATGTCTGCCCAGCTTCACACTACATTTCCCACAATTCCTTGAATCTCAGGGTGATCATTTGTCTGTTGTAGCCAATAGAATTGTACTACTTTCAAAATATGCCTTTAAAAGAAATAAGTGAGGGCTTCCCTGCTGGCACAGTGGTTAAGAATCTGCCTGCCAATGCAGGGGACACGAGTTTGAGCCCTGGTCCAGGAAGGTCCCACATGCTGCGGAACAGCTAACCCCGTGCGCCACAACTACTGAGCCTGCGCTCTAGAGCCCGCGAGCCACAACTACTGAGCCCACGTGCCACAACTACTGAGCCCACGTGCCACAACCACCGAAGCCCACGTGCCTAGAGCCTGTGCTCCACAGCAAGAGAAGCCACTGAAATGAGAAGCCTGTGCACTGCAATGAAGAGTAGCCCCTGCTTGCCACAACTAGAGAAAGCCCGCACGCAGCAACGAAGACCCAACGCAGCCAAAAACAAATAAATAAATTTTTAAAAAATAAAAGAAATGAGTGAACTCTTCTTTTCCCTTTGTTCTTTCTAATGGCTGGGATGCATGCAAAAGAGAAGGTAGCCAGAGAGGAGCTGCACTTGAGGACGGCAGATCTGCTCTGCTAGGCAGGACTCCTTGACTCTGGACCATTATATGGGCAAGAAATATTAAGCTCTTCTTGTTTAAGCTACACTATATTGGGGGACCTTTGTTTTAGCAGCTCAGACTCTACCCTAACAAATACTGCTCATTGGTTGTATCATTAGTTGGTTGGGTTTCCATAACTTACTACCTTTGAAAACAGAGGAGGGGGAGAGTGGGTAAAAAAGGTACAACATTATACTGATGTTAAGGCTGTAAGGTAAAAAAAAAAATGTAAATTGCCTTAAGAGAACTGAAAGACATTCTGTGGACAAACAATGGATCATATGGGAAAACTGTCGAGAGAAGAGGTTGCAGAGATTAGACTTAGAGGCCATGTTCGGTGACTATATTTTGAGTCCAGGCAGACTCACTGAAGTTTTGAGTAAGAAAGTAACACGATCCAATGTCTATTTTAGAAAGACTGCCCTGGAGCATGGAGAATGGATTGGGGTTGTGAGGTTGACGGTGGGGAGGCAAAATTAGAGACTGGGACACCAGGTATGAGGCTGTGGTGGTAAACTGGGTGAGAAATAATGACGGGCTAAACTAAACAAGAGAAAAGTAGGCAAAAGGAGAGACATTAGGAAGTGGAATCCTTGAGATCGGAGGTAAATGAGGGGGTGGGTTGGCAGAGGAGAGAAGGAGTTTAGGATGATGCCAGGTTTCCAGTTTGTGTGGTGGTTTGCAGTGTTCTGAAGAGGGCGTCCTGGCAAACAATAGAAATTGATAAAGCTAGTCCACAGTGTCTCCTGCTGTCCCTTTCCATTCATCTTATACCCTCTCTCCTTCACTCATTTCTTCACCATGGTCCTGGCTGTGGATCCTATCTATTTCTGCCTTTTTCCAGACATGCCTTTCAGAAGTGGTTTCCCAATCTTTTCACTAAGGACTCCTTTGAGTCAATCCCATATGTACCCCAAATTTTGAAACATTTTTTCCCACACGTTACCCGTGTCCATCCCTTTAAAATGGCCTTGGCCCATTTCCAAGGCCAATTGTAAACCAGATACCACCATTCACATCAGAAACCACAGCTATCAGATGAGGCTGCTGGTGCTGCCCACCCACTTCAAAAATGCCTTGGAATTGTTCAAAAGCCAATCAGAGCTTTGGATTCACAATATCATCGCCACAGTTGAAGCCATTCAAGTAAGACGGGGGGAATGGGACATTTTAGAGAGTCTGTGTTGCTGGACGTCAGGTGCATGCGGGATCCTGCTAAATGTTTTGAAATACTGAACCTTGAAGAGTGTTCATTACTAACGTTTTAACTCCTAGGGCTCTGGGTTGCCATGGATTCTAGTCTTTTTTCCTCCACAGTAAGGAATAAGAGTTTTAGGTCTCTTCTATGTCCAGTAATGGTTCCCCTTTCCAGTGCAAGCATTCTTATTCCACCTTGTGGGACTCTACTTGGGTTTTTTAAAAATTAATTAATTAATATATTTATTTTTGGCTGTGTTGGGTCTTCATTTCTGTGCGAGGGCTTTCTCTAGCTGCGGCGAGCGGGGGCCACTCTTCATCGTGGTGCAGGGGCCTCTCACTGTCGCGGCCTCTCTTGCTGCGGAGCAGGGGCTCCAGACGCGCAGGCTCAGTAGTTGTGGCTCACGGGCCCAGTTGCCCCGTGGCATGTGGGATCTTCCCAGACCAGGGCTCAAACCCATGTCCCCTGCACTGGCAGGCAGATTCTCAACCACTGCACCACCAGGGAAGCCCTCTACTTGGGTTTTAATCATGGCGTCCTTCTCTAGCCACAGGGACAGGCACATGTCCCAGATTGAACCGATCCTAGTGCCACCACCTCCCAACAATCATAGTTGGTCCAAGAGGTGGGTATGTGACTCTTTGGGCCACTCATGGACTTTCCTGGGGTTGATACATGGATGCTAGAAGAAACAAGGAATCTCTCTTTTGTTGGTGTTGCTAAGCTAGGATAACATAAATGTAGATCTGTCCATATTAATCTTCCTCAGCTGTATGGAGAAAACTCATCTTCAGTAATCGAATATTGTGTCAACACCCAGAGAGAAACCAAACTGCGAGATGAGCTGAGCAAATTCTGGTGCTGTCTGAGTTGTTGGTTCCAGACCACGTGGCCTTATTCCTGAAGCTCTCCCCTTAATCGCATGAGCCACTTTAAGTTCCTTCTCAGCTCTATGAACCAATGAGTTCCTTACTTGCTTAAGCTGGTTTGAATTGAGCTTTTGATACTTGCAGTGTTCTAATAATACACGGTCAGTTCCCAAAGCTTATTTATAACACAATTGCTACTTAAGGCCCAAGCACTCACAGATCCACGTGAATTATGTTCCTCATCTGGTTTAACATTTGCATTAGAACGAATGCTTTGATGCTTTGATGCATGTGTGAACCCATGTCTCGCCCAATTATGTTTCACCCAAGGAGGGAACAGGTTTTAGGCAGTTTAGCAAGCCAAAGGGAAAGAGATTTGCTGAGGGTACCTGGGCTGTCTGCAGACTCTCAAGTCATCTGAGGCCATGAAGCAGAGTCCTTCAACTGCAACCTCTACTCCATCTCTAGATCCTCTCTGAGGTAGCTGGGTGCAGGGGTTGGAGCTAATGGATGTCAGGAGTTTATTTTGATGAGCTCTCTTCCAGGTCCTGGTCCTCCCATGCTGGTCCCCCCTCCACTCCTCTGCAGTAAGACATGGGTCGGTTGCCTGGTAGGTCATTCACCACTAAATAACAATTGCAACCAATACCGCCACCCTTCAGGGAAGGACACTTTGCAACTAATTACTTCCCATGAAAATACCCAAACATAATTTTGCTCATTATTAAGATTTTCCAATGACAGATTTATCTTCCCCATTAAGTAATACATTATTCTCCTACAAAACACATAGTGCACTAGAATTACGAGGCACTGCTTATGTTAAATTGCTG
Source organism: Phocoena sinus (assembly GCF_008692025.1). Lineage (NCBI taxonomy): Eukaryota > Metazoa > Chordata > Mammalia > Artiodactyla > Phocoenidae > Phocoena > Phocoena sinus. The sequence continues at coordinate 67,105,855 of NC_045767.1, read as the reverse complement.
CTTAAAAAATTAAAACTCCTATGGCTGTGAATAAACTAGGTCATCTGCACGTTTTGTAAATTAGTAGTTTCTTGTAGTTATTCTCTCTTGGTCAAAGTCTAAAAGAAGGGGAGAGGAAAAATGATTATCATTATTATTTTATTGTTTTCAAGCCAACTACTGCTCTCTGCACTGTAGTTTAAAATACGCCACTCAGTCTAATATGGTAGAATCAATGTTGGGTATCCATCAGTTAGGATGAATTTTAAAGGCTACGGTCTGTAAAGTTTTAAAGTCATATTAGAAGCTCAACCTACTGGATGAATAACCAACCTCAGGTCGTATTTGAAGATTCTTGAAGCAACAGGCACTGTCCAAAGTGATTTTAATTACTGGGCGAAATGTTTTTCCTTGTTACAACTTTTGGGTGTGTTGAGAGGCTTTTCTTTCTGACTTTAGGATAAGTCAACTTCTTCTCTGACATCTTTTCAATTTGAGATGATTAATAGAGATTTTCTATCATATCCAAAATGGTTGACACTATTAAAGAATCAGCTACAAGGACTTCTCAGAGTACCAAATCCTTACCTACAGAATTGTATAAGGCAAACAGATGGATGCACTTTTGTGTTTTCGTTTTTAAATTTCCCTACCCACTCAAAGGTTCACGAAGGACAGCAACCAAGCCACAATAAGACAATTGCTCCACCTTCTGGCAAAACTATGGAATTGTTTGAACCCATGTCTCACCCAACTATGTTTTCTTGAAGAGTAAACATAGTGGGCGTACACTGCCTCCTGATGTTTGTTTTTCTATAGCTATAGCTCAGTTATTTCTACTGAGATAATTTCCCCCCTCAGAGCTATACACAGATGTTCCTTACACACATTCCTCTTTTTTGTCAGTTACCTCAGGAATCTTTTTCTTTCCTGAGCGATTCCCACCTGCCCTTCCACATAACTTTCTCCACCTCCTCTCTCTTTTTCTCACCACGTGGCAAAAAACAAAACAAAAAACCAAACAACTTTATCCTGTCTAATATATGTAAGAATAGTGCTGGTAGTAATAAGGAAAACAAAAGTCAAACATTGGAACTGTAGATAACACAATAAGGAATCAGTGTCACCAGGCGCTTTGCACTAAGTTTCCTTCAGAATCTCTACAATAAATCCTAGGCTTACCTCCTTCTAAGTATGCCATTTAAAGTTATAGGGCTTCCCTGGTGGCGCAGTGGTTGAGAGTCTGCCTGCCGATGCAGGAGACACAGGTTCGTGCCCCGGTCCGGGAAGATCCCACACGCCGCGGAGCGGCTGGGCCCTCTCCCTCACACAGGAGAGGCCACAACAGTGAGAGGCCCACATACCGCAAATAAAAAAAAAATAATAAAAAGTTATATTTATTTCACATTCAGTATTTTTTCCTGTTGGCTCATTAATTTTTTTTTAATGGAAGTTTTTTATTTTTTTAAGATGTTGGGGGTAGGAGTTTATTAATTAATTTATTTATTTTTGCTGTGTCAGGTCTTCGTTTCTGTGCGAGGGCTTTCTCTAGTTGTGGCAAGCGGGGGCCACTCTTCATAGCGGTGCGCGGGCCTCTCACTATCGTGGCCTCTCTTGTTGCGGAGCACAGGCTCCAGAGGCGCAGGCTCAGTAGTTGTGGCTCACGGGCCCAATTGCTCCGCGGCATGTGGGATCTTCCCAGACCAGGGCTCGAACCCGTGTCCCCTGCATTAGCAGGCAGATTCTCAACCGCTGCGTCACCAGGGAAGCCCTAGCTCATTAATTTTAAAATGAATAATTTCTTCTCTATTTATTCCCCAATATATGGTAGCTCAGCTACCTTAAATAGGTTAACATTATTTCTATGTGTGCTGTAGGTTACAGAGAACTAACTTTAGTCACAACATTCTGGAAGTTAAAGACATCTATTGAAAAAATTAGTTTTTCTTATTTATTTATCTATTTATATTGAGACACAATTGACATATAATATTGTGTAAGTTTAAGGGGTACAACATGTTGATTTGATACGTTTATACATTGCAATATGAGTACCATCGGAGTTCTAGCTAACACCTCTATCATGTCACATAATTATCATTTCTTTTTTGTGGTGGGAACAATTAAGATCTAAACTCTTAGCAACTTTGAAGTTTGTAATACAGTATTGTTGACTATAATGACTATGCTGTGCATTAGATCTCCAGGACTTTTTATCTACTGATTGCAAGTATGGTTTTTCTTTTAGAGATACTTCTTCACAATTCCCCTGGCCTCAACTACCATGGTTAAGTATTTGTATTTTAAAAAATTAAGTTGTGCTTAAGCAATTATCAAAGTAGTAAGTATTCATAAGGAAAAGGCAAAACAAAATGAATAAAATAAAAGTCTCATCCCTTGTACCCTTCTCCATCTCTCGTCAGAAATAGTCAAGAGTTTGAAGTATTCCCTTTAGAAATTTTTTTTCTATGCAGCCACAAGCATACTTTTGTTTTTTGGAGAGAGGGAATCTATCTATCTTTTATCTATCTATCCATCAATTATCTATCTATCTATCTAGTAACTTTTTTTTCTACTCATTATGGCCATCTTTTGGTGTATAGACACAATGAAAAAAATTGAAATCTTTCCTTCGTGTTAACTACTTAAACAATTATTTCTGCTAAAAAAAATAGAAGATACATATGATACCAGTCCCTCTGAGATCAGAAAGCAGGACGGTGGATGAAAGGAAAGTTTGTTTACCTCTGCAGGCAAGAATTCACTTGTGTAGAGCAGAAGAAAGAAACAGAAGAAATTATTTTCATTCATGGTTCAAAGAATACTGTGAAATTGGAAGGTAGTTTTCACTAAACTTTAAAGGAGTAACATCTTCTTTTAAAAAGTACTTCCTTTTAACAGTAACAGACTCACAGACGTAGAGAACAGACTTGTGGTTGCCAAGGGGAAGGGGGTCTGGGGGAGGAATGGATTGGGAGTTTGGGATTAGCAGATGCGAACTATTATATATAGAATGGATAAAAAACAAAGTTCTGGGCTTCCCTGGTGGCGCAGTGGTTGAGAGTCCGCCTGCCGATTCAGGGGACACGGGTTCGTGCCCCGGTCCGGGAGGATCCCACATCCCGTGGAGCGACTAGGCCCGTGAGCCATGGCCGCTGAGCCTGCGCGTCCGGAGCCTGTGCTCCGCAACGGGAGAGGCCACAACAGTGAGAGGCCCGCATACCACAAAAAACAAAAAACAAAACAGGTTCTACTGTATAGCACAGGGAACTATATTCAACATCCTGTGATAAACCATAATGGAAAAGAATGTGTGTATATATATATATATATATATATATATATATATATATATACACACACATATATATATATATATATATAAAACTGAATCACTTTGCTGTATGGTAGAAATTAACACAGCATTGTAAATCAACTATATGTCAATAAAGTACTTCCTTTTTTTTTTACATATTTATTGGAGTATAATTGCTTTACAATGGTGTGTTAATTTCTGCTTTATAACAAAGTGAATCAGTTATACATATACATATGTTCCCATATTTCTTCCCTCTTGCGTCTCCCTCCCTCCCACCCTCCCTATCCCACGCCTCTAGGTGGTCACAAAGCACCGAGTTGATCTCCCTGTGCTATGCGGCTGCCTCCCACTAGCTATTTTACATTTGGTAGTGTAAAGAACATAGTCAACCATGATTAGAAACTAAGTTATAAATGCACATTTTCATGTGTACTGTGGCTTATCTTTCTGCATCCTCAGAATGTATTTTCACACTTTGAAAGCCCACATGCTTGTACTTCTCTTAGAGAAAGACCAAAGTAGAGGTCACAGTTTGAGTATGTCCCTAAGCCAAACACCCATAGCCACATAACCAAAATGTAAACTCTCCTGATTTCCCTCAAATGCTGATTCTGACCTACAAATAAAACGTAAGTTTTCTTTCTGTTAGTGTGATCTTGCAGATTCCTATTCAATCAGCTCAAACAGGTAAGCTCGTGTAGTGCTACTACCCCACAAGGAGGGCGAGTTTCTAGTAACCAATCACAAGTTTTAAAAAGATGCACTTCCTCATTCATGTTTATAAACTGAGCTGCCACTGCTGAGAGCCAGCTTCTTACTACTTTTGGTTTTGAAGTCTCCTTGATCATAGTTTGTTTCTTGCACAGTAAAATATTCATATCAAGTAGAGCTCTCCAGATTTTATTTTGACACCTCTTTATAGTAAATGTTATCTCATTCATGGGGTCTAGAAACAATTGAGACTATAGATAACTAAAGTTAGCTATACAGTCTTTTTTATGCATAAATGACAAAGACAAATGCATTTTTCTTTTCTTTTTTTTTTAGACCTCGCTGGAAGCCAAGAAAATACAACGTTAAAGAAAAACTGCACAGCCATGACTGAGTTTATTTTCCTGGGACTGACAGAGGGAGCTGAGTTGTGGCCTGACTTTTTTGTTGTATTCTTAGTCATCTACCTTATTACAGAAACCGACAACGTGAGCATGATTTTGTTAATCAGAAGTGACTCAAATCTCCAATGTACTTCTTCCTCAGTCACCCCGCCTTTGTAGATCTCTGTTATACCACCGAGGTCCCTCCTAAGATGCTGGCTCATTTCGTACCCAAGAGAAAAACCATTTCCGTCATGGGCTGCTTTTTACAATTCCACTTTTTCATTGTTCTGGTAATCACAAATTATTATGTGCTTACTGTGATGGTTTATTACCACTGCATGGCCACCTGCAAGCCCTTGTTATATGGTAACAAAGAGTCCAGATGTGTCTGTCTCTCCCTGGTTGGTCTTCCATATATATATATATATATATATATATATATATATATATATATATGTAAAGAGAGAGAGAGAGGGGGGAGAGGGAGAGGGAGAGGGAGAGGGAGAGAGAGAGGGAGAGGGAGAGGGAGCTTTGCAAATAGTCTGCACAGAGCATCCTGATACTTCATCTGTCTTTCTGTGACCCAATGAGATCAACCACTTTTACTGTGCGGACCCACCTCTCTTAGTCCTCGCCTGCTCAGATACTTATATCAAAGAAATTGCCAAAAAATAAAATAAAATAAAATAAATTGCCATGTCTGTGGAACCACACTGTCTTTTGAAACTTGAATATATTTTACAGGGCATTAAACAAGAATGTTGGAATTTTAACTCAAGCTTCTTCTTTGAAGGTGTGTAACAAAGGCAGCAGAAGGGATTATATTGTTACTGGCAATAATTCCTAGTTGCAACAATGAAGAATTTGTCCTGTGAAAAGTTTCTCTGCATCGTGTGCTCCTATGACTTGGACATTACTGTTTCTCTAACTTAGATTGATTTTCGCCAGAGGGAGACAAAACTATAATTTGAAGGCATCTTTTGCTCTCTACATTAATGTTTTTTAAAATAATTGATTCTTTCCGGTCATTAGGGTTTCGAAATGGTGCCTACAAGGCAATGTGATGTTTACCCACCACCCTAAAGTACTTCCTTGGACAGATTTTCTCCAGGCCTCTTTCCTTATCATTTACTGAATATCGAAATTCTTCCTCCCTGGTGAAGGGGTTGTTTCCACCCTCAGCTGGTACTAAGTGATCATTTCTTCTTGTTGTTCATTTGATGTTCATTTCTTCTTGATGATCATTTCTTGTTCATCACTACCTCACCTTGTATTAGTTTTATATTCTTGGTTGGTTAAGTCATAAGGGGGAGAGCTGGTTTAAAAAGGAGTTTTTAGTCAGTGGTAATCCAACATTCCCAGGACTACCCTCTGAAAAACCGAGAAGAGGGGTTTTCATGGAACCTTTAGTCCCTCCCACTTAGCCCCTTCCTTGTGACAAAAAGTTACCCTGAAATCTGGAAAATTGTTCCTTTTTGGCCACTTTCTCCAATAATTAGTGTATTTTTAATAATACCACCGTCTTGCAATGCCAAGCAACCAGTGAATGTTAAGGGGAAATAATCATCTTGTAATTCAGACTGGTAGGAAACAGTCATTTCTAATTACTTGTCATAAGAGAATACAATGCAATTAAAGATTCTGGCTTAGACTAGAGCCTCCACACAGCCACTGTCTCCACTTGAATCAGAATATTTTTGACTGTCTGAAAAGGCAAAGTCAGAGAGATGGACCATACACTCATTCAAATTGGCTTTTACCATGATGGACGACATCTTACAGATGTTTTATATTTTTGATGGGTGTTATTACATAGACTGGGAGAGGTAATTATTGAAAGCCAAGGTCCTTAGGTCTAGAAGAGTTATTAGGGATTATTTCAGAATGGGTTTAGGCACATTTAAACATGCAGTAGGTGCTTAAGCATGTCAATAAACATCTTTTTGGAGGACTCATTATGGTGAGCTCCTTAGGATACAAAGATAATTTTGTTACTATATCCAGGACACTTTTCAGTCCTCACCCTACTTGATCTTTGTGGCAAAGACGATATTATGTATTCACTGGGTTCTGTTTTATTTTCCTCTTCTTGGATGCACAGGAGGACTGCTTTTTCTAGCCTCCCCTGTAGTTTGAAACCTACCTCTGGCCAAAACCTCTACGGGAGAGTGATGTGTGTCACTTCTGTGCCAAGACACAGAAGAGTGTGTGTGAGCCTTCCGTGTTCTCTCTTACTCTATTTTGAGGACTTATCTTCAGGTGACAGAGACTCAGGGTGGAACCAGCCGGGTCACTCTTCGGGGTGGGCTTCCTCCGAGTCCTGCAGCAGATTGAGTGTGAGAAGGAAATAAATGTGTAGTGTAAAGCCACTGTGATTTGGAGGCTTAGTTTGTTACTGCAACATCACCTGGCTTATTCTGATTGACAGCCTCTTCGGAGGCATCTGACGCCCCCGACCTTACTTGGATTACGTCACTCAAAGCTCTCCTGATTTTCCTGCTACTCCTTTGACTTCACCATCTCAGATTGTCTTTAAGGTTCTTCTTCCCAGTCTCAGTCTTTAAATGTTGGAGTTTCTTGGTTTTCTAACCTGGGCTCTCCTCCTCTCAATGTATGCAGTCTTCCTGTCTCAATTACCATAAGATGAGGACTCTCAAAGTTATATCTCTAGCCCAGTCTTCCCTCCTAAGTTATAGATCCCTATACATATCTACCAACCTACTGGGTGTCTTATATGCATCTCAAGCTCAATCTACCCAAAATTTAACTTAAAAGTTCTCCTTCCCTCAAAGCTGTTCCTCCTCCAGTTTTTCTATCCATATGTTGGATAGAACATATGTTCCTCCTGCATATGTTTTATCCAACATATGGTGAATGGTATCACCATATGTTGTAGCTGTTTACCAAAGATGGCCCCCAGTGAACCATACCTTCCCATATTCATACTTGTATTTAGACTCTCGCACATTGAATCTGCCTGGCTCTGTGACCCATTTTAACCAGTAGAAGTGAGACATGGCAATGGCAGCTTCCACCTTTGCATTTTTGGGAGCCTTGAGCTACCACCTAAGATGTCCAGCTACTCTTCTGGAGGGTCCCTGTGAAGACAGAGGCCCTGAGTCTACATGGAAAGAAGGGAGAGGCCCAACTCTGCTAACATTCCAGCTGAGCCAGTTTCCCAGCCGTCTGCACCGAGGCCCCAGACATGTGATTGAAGCCACCTTGGATGTTCTAGCCCCAGCTGCCCTCTGACTGAGAACACGTGAGAGAGCACAAGCAACAGCAGTAGAAGAACTGCTCAGCTGAGCACCGTCAACCGACAGAATTATGAGAAATGAGAAAGCAGTCGTTTGTTTAGCCATTAAATGTTAAGTGGTTGGATGATGGCCATTCTGACCGGTGTGAGGTGATACCTCATTGTAGTTTTTTTCTTTTTCTTTTTTGCGGTACACGGGCCTCCCACTGTTGTGGCCTCTACTGCTGTGAAGCACAGGCTCCAGACGTGCAGGCTCAGCGGCCATGGCTCATGGGCCCAGCTGCTCCGCGGCATGTGGGATCTTCCCGGACCGGGGCACGAACCCGCATCCCCTGCATCAGCAGGCAGACTCTCAACCACTGCGCCACCAGGGAAGCCCCTCATTGTAGTTTTGTAGTTCTCTAATGATTAGTGATGTTGAGCATCCTTTCATGTGTTTGTTGGCAATCTGTATGTCTTCTTTGGAGAAATGTCTATTTAGGTCTTCTGCCCATTTTTGGATTGGGTTGTTTGTTTTTTTGATATTGAGCTGCACGAGTTGTTTGTAAATTTTGGAGATCAATCCTTTGTCAGTTGCTTGATTTGCAAATATTTTCTGCCATTCTGAGGGTTGTCTTTTTATCTTGTTTATGGTTTCCTTTGCTGTGAAAAAGCTTTAAAGTTTCATTAGGTCCCATTTGTTTACTTATTTATTTATTTCCAGTTCACGGGCCTCTCACTGTTGTGGCCTCTCCCGTTGCGGAGCACAGGCTCCGGACGCGCAGGCTCAGCGGTCATGGCTCACGGGCCCAGCCGCTCTGCGGCATGTGGGATCTTCCCAGACCGGGGCACGAACCCGTGTCCCCTGCATCAGCAGGCGGACTCTCAACCACTGCACTACCAGGGAAGGCCCCCATTTGTTTATTTTTGTTTTTATTTCCATTTCTCTAGGAGGTGGGTCAAAAAGGATCTTGCTGTGATTTACATCATAGAGTGTTCTGCCTATGTTTTCCTCTAAGAGTTTTATAGTGTCTGGCCTAACATTTAGGTCTTTAATCCACTTTGAGTTTATTTTTGTGTATGGTGTTACATACACAAAATTTGATTCTTTTACATGTAGCTGTCCAGCTTTCCCAGCACCACTTATTGAAGAGACTGTCTTTTCTCCATTGTATATACTTGCCTCCTTTATCAAAAATAAGCTGACCATATGTGCATGGATTATCTCTGGGCTTTCTATCCTGTTCCATTGATCTATATTTCTGTTTTTGTGCCAGTACCATACTGTCTTGATTACAGTAGCTTTGTAGTGTAGTCTGAAGTCTGGAAGCCTGACTCCTCCAGCTCCATTTTTCTTTCTCAACATTGCTTTGGCTATTTGGGGTCTTTTGTGTTTCCATACAAATTGTGAAATTTTTTGTTCTTTTGCAGCTCTATTTACAATAGCCAGGACATGGAAGCAACCTAAGTGTCCATTGACAGATAAATGGATAAAGAAGATGTGGCACATATATACAATGGAATATTAGCCACAAAAAGAAATGAAATTGAGTTATTTGTAGTGAGGTGGATGTCCCTAGAGACTGTCATACAGAGTGAAGTAAGAAAGAGAAAAGCAAATACCATATGCTAAGACATATATATGCAATCTAAAAAAAAAAAAAGAAAGGTTCTGAAGAACCTAGGGGCAGGACAGGAATAAAGACGCAGACATAGAGAATGGACTTGAGGACAGGGGGAGGGGGAAGGGTAAGCTGGGATGAAGTGAGAGAGTGGCATGGACATATATACACTACCAAATGTAAAATAGATAGCTAGTGGGAAGCAGCTGCATAGCACAGGGAGATCAGCTCGGTGCTTTGTGACCACCTAGAGGGGTGGGATAGGGAAGGTGGGAGGAAGACACCAGAGGGAGTAGATATGGGGATATATGTATATGTATAGCTGATTCACTTTGCTATAAAGCAGAAACTAACACACCATTGTAAAGCAATTATACCCCAATAAAGATGTTTAAAAAAATGTTAAGTGGTTTGGAATACAACAGTGTAGATAACTGAAACACCGGATCCCCAGAAACCTGGAGATGATCTTTCATTTCTCTCCCTCATCCTCCACATCTAGTTCCCAGCCTCTTTGATTATACCTCCCTAAATATTTTTTGAGTAGTACTTTTTTTTCCATATGCCATTTTCCGGTCCAGATTACTATCATCCTTTTACTATTAGATTCCTCCTGTAGCAAGAGGGATCATTTAAATGCAAATTTGGTTATGATCTTGGCCAGCCACCTAAAACCCTCCACGGATCCCTGCTGTTTTTAGGAGAAAATTCAATCTTCTTGACATTGCTCCCAAATCTGTGCAGGCTCTGGTCCTTGCCTATTTTCTAGACTTATGCAACTCTACATTTCAATCATCCTAGATTTGTTTCAATTTCTCCAGGGTGCCACTGTTGTCTCTTGACTCCCTGCTTTTTTATTTGTTCTTCTTTCTACCTAAAATACTTTTTCCTGTGGTCATCCCTTCTCTTTCTCCTTTTTCAAATTTCTACTCATCCTTCGGGTCTCAGTTTAAATATAATTTCCTCCGGAAAACTTCTCTGATCCTCCAAGCCTGGATTAGTTATCCTTGCCAAGTGTTACTGTACAATTCTTTCACTCATCAAATTTTTAGTGAGCTTGTATTTTGAGTCAGACACTGTCACCCTTCCCCTATAATAACCTCATCAAACTCCTCTGTAATTATTTGTTTGCCTAGGTTTGTCCCTAGCCTGTAGGCTCTCCAAGGAAAAGGACCATGTTTATCTCATTTCACTTTGTATCTCCAGTGTTTAGCACATAATACTCAATACATACGTCATGAATGGGTGAAACTAAACTTAGTCTTTATAGGTGGTGTAACCAGTGGAAGGAAATCATTATTCACTAGAGACTCAGTTCTGATAAACATACCACTTAGCATTTTAGTAAATATTTGGCAAGAGAAAAAAGTTCATGGTTTATTGGAGACAAAGCACAATTTGCGATGACAAATTATGATCAAAATTCAAGTCCAGTTTGATTTTCTGAAATCATAGTTATCCACAAATTGGAGGGCCATAGTAGAAATCATTTAGCATTAAGCCAGCAGCTTTGATTCTGAACAGTTGCAAACATCAGGCTGAATAGGAAAGCTAACCCCCAGAAGTCACTACATCATTTATTTCACAGAGAGTTGCTAGTAGTGTCTGAGTACTCTGAAAACAGCTTGAATATATTTGCTCCAAAGAGACATGGTGCTAGGAATATCCTCATCTATTCTGGAAGGCCTAATATGCCTCAAAGATGAGTGGTTTCCAGGCTGCTCAGACCTGATAATTGTGGTCACCCCCAGCAATGACTGCCCCTGGTAGACTGCCATAGGAAGAATGGAACATGCTAGGTAGACCAGTTTCCTTAATATAGCTTATCATCTTCAAAGGTCTTCAAATAACTGCCTCTGGCTCTTGGTCCCATTTTAGGGAAATTTCTGCAAGAAACCTGGAGTAGCCACCAAAGGATATAGAGGCACACAAACAGGCAAAATCCCGCTATTTTTGAATACTTATTGGTGATCACCCTCAGTCGTTCTTGTTAGCATCACTGTCTCTGGTTTAAGAGGTCCTTGCGTTCATTACAAAGCCCTTCTACTTTTAGCCTAATTTCAGTAGCCCTTTTGAATATTAGGCATTTATGCGAAGCCACCTCAAGCCCTTTCCGAAAGTATGTTGAATGCAAATAAACATTTCATGTATCAGTTGTTTATTGAATTAAGATGCAGGCTATATTCCAAAGAGTGGTTTCTCTGGGTCCTGGAAATATGTTTGAGCTTTATTCTTTTAAGTTTTCTGATATTTTTTTGCATTGAGAATATTATTTTACAATAAGAAGTGACAGTATAATATTTAATAGGCCACAGAGGTAGAAGAGAACTTAATAATTTTGTCTAAGCCTGTCATTATACACTTGAGGAAGATGCCACTCACAGAAGACGTGAATTACTTGATTCCTGATGAGATATGCAAACATTAGCCACTAGTGAGGTTTTGTTCAGTATTTTCAATTAAATGTCAATGATAGCTCTATCCGCAAGAATAGAGGAGAACTTTGGCTTTCTGGCCATACTGTTTTATTTTTTCCTCCACCCCAAACATGACAAATTGACTCATCACTAAAGATAAACATGTCTGACATCAGTATTTGAACTTGGAGCATTCATGGTTCTATTGGAGCATTTGAATAAAAGTGTTTGAATGACTCCCTATATTAAAGATTAAAACTTTTGAGCTACATAATTGCTATGAATTTAAAGCATGCTGGTGCTAGCAACGGTGGGCAGGTAAGGTTATTTTGAGGTTTTCTTCTTTTTAAGCACTTCCGATCTAATTTTAAAACTTTTTGGATCCTACAGGATCTTCTCTTGTAAAGCAGAGAATGTGTAGCTGTGATTATCCACTTAGCCCAGATCCATTCTATGGTTTAAAAAAAAATGTTATTTGCTAACACATACCAGACTTTCACACAGGCACAAGGTAAACCCACAGGTCCAGTAACAAGATTTGCTGTGTTAAATGCAATTGGGTCTCAAATTTTAAGCAGTTAAATGTCTTAATTTGTCCTTTTCTTCCTACCATAATATAATGAGGATAAACTCTGACACACAGCAGCTCTGCAAAGAGAAGATTTCTCCTTGTTCATTGTTTGTCAAACCAATCTTCTCTCCTGAAATTTGATTTCCCAAGTGCCTTACAGTCCTTAAGCCAGGTGGCTGCAGTGAGTCCTCTTGGAACATTCATAATCATCTGAAATAAAAGCACACCCTCGAAGCCAGAAACACTTAAGACAATCAAATGGGGTTAGTCACCAAGTAGAAATAACTCTTTGAACCTCGTGCTAACTCTGCCCTTTAGCCTACCCACCGGCTCCAGCCCAGGTTGCTGAAGGGAATCACCTTGGCTCTGAAATAAATAGTACGAATATCCCCTGGGTTATAAGTACTTATGTGTCCTCTTATACACACGATTCATTTTTCTGGTGCTTGGTTCAAATACTGTCAGCTGGAAGTTTGCCTTGTGGCTTGAAGAAAGAAAACTGTAGTGTGCTTTCCAAAGGACCCTGTCTATAGTGGCCCCTCAACCCCAGGCTTCAAGATTTCAATATTAAATATTGTAATCTTTTCCCATAGCAATCAGTCTTCCATCTAGGAAAGGCCAACTGATGAGATGATATGGTTTTTAGAAAATCAAAGAAATACAGTGTTAAATTTGTGGGGGAAAAGCATGGATTTGGATTTGACTGTACCTGGACACTTCTTGTTTATTTGTTTGCTTTTTAACAGAATTGTGCTGGGACACATATGTTTCCTTTTACTTGGTTAACCTGAGCAGTAACTGGACTTCATTGTGTATGTAGGCCCCTGATAAACAGGAGAGCTGCTGAACCCTGTAAATTAAGCCAGCTTTCTAGAATTTTTATGAGATGATAGTAACTGCATTGACTTAAAAAGAGATATCAAACTTCTTCCACTTGTTTTTTTTCCCCCAAATGGGAAAGTCAGGAGATTGGTGTTGAAGAAGAGTAAATAAGAAGAAAAGCAAATCAATGATATTAAAATCAGGGAAGTTGTTACTAGGAAAAACTATGGAACCTATTAAATTTTGACCTTAAAATAAGCATCATAATAATTTTTTAAACCCGAACTACTACCAGGGATAGAACTATAGGCACCTATGCTCATTTCAATGTGATTTTATTGCTATGTCATGGCCTAGTATGTCTGCCTGTGTTAGGAAGCTTTCCATTCCAAGGGACAGAAAAATCAACTCACGCTGGATTAAATAATAAAGGAGGAACTTCCCTAGTGGTCCAGTGGTTAAGAATCTGCCTTCCAATTCAGGGTACGTGGGTTCGATCCCTGGTTGGGGAACTAACCACATGCCGTGGGGCAACTAAGCCCTCACGCCACAACTACTGAGCCTGCGCGCCTCAACTAGAGAGCCTGTGTGCCTCAACTAGAGAGCCTGCGTGCCACAGACTACAGAGCCCACGCGACCTGGACCCCCGCGCCACAACTAGAGAGAAGCCCGCGCACCATAACGAAGATCCCGCACGCGGCAACTGAGGCCCTACGTGGCCAAATAGATAAATAAATAATTGTTTAAAATAAATAAAGGAATTTACAGGTATTATGAAAATGCAGTGGTGTGAGTTCCAGAACTAGTTAGTCTAGAGCTCAGTAATGTCACTGTGGACTCTGTTTCTTCTGTTTTTTTTTTTTTTTTCTTTCTCTACATCTGCCATCTACAGTGTGGGCTTCACCCAGAGGCTGGGCCCTTTGATGTTACAAGAGAGCTGTTAGTATAATTAAGTCCACATGCTTCCTCTTTTTTATCCAGAGAAAGATAGAGTCTTTCCTTATCTCTCTAACAAAAATTCTGAGATTCCTGTTGATTGGAACTTTAATTGGTTTAAACCTAGGTCACTTTAACCAATATCTATGGTGAAGGGGTGGGATTATCCTGATGGATTATAGCAGTAAGACTTTACCCCTGAAGCTGATGGAGGGGTTCATCCCACCTAAAAACATGACTGCTGTAGAATCGATGTGACAGATTTTCTATTATATATACTCTGGGGAACAGTGAATTCAAGGTTCCCCATCCTTGAATTGTCTTTTATGATAGGCAGTAAAGGATACAATAGTAAATTTAAAGCTGTCAGAAATCCTGGTGTTTTTACTGAGCCCCGTTTCTGAGAGCTATTAGAGAAAGTAAGATTGTGAGGTTACCCCTCAGAGTCTTCTTATTTATGTTACTCATGCTTTCCTTCTATGAATCACATAGAAATATACTGATCACATACTGGTTCAAGTCAAAGAGTCAGAGAATTCTTCAATTCTACACCAAAGGATGAAGATCAATGACACTGAAGCTGGGAACTACCACAAATGTTTTACCCAAACTACAAAAATGTTGTATTAAATGATTCATTAAAGCAAAAGATATATCCTTACCTTATTTTTTTTTCCTTTTTCACAAAGATAAACTAAGAAGTTAGACAAGGGCGTGTTTATCCCATTCAAAAGATTACCCAAACAGAAGAAACGATGGTATATGTTGCATACTGTTGAATCACCAAACAATATCATCCCTGGGTCCAGAAGGGAATCTGGTTGCTGGACAAATAGACAACCAATATCAGAATCTACAGGCATCCTTGTACCGGCTTTCTGAAAGGCAGTACATTCTTAGTCTATCAGAATAGATTGTCTGATATGCTTTTTCTTTTTTGTTTTTAATTGGGGGTATAGTTTTTTACAATGTTGTGTTAGTTTCTACCGTACAGAGAAGTGAAGTAGGGTTCTTGTGCTGTACAGCAGTGATATGCTTTTTCAATACTGGGACTTCCCCAGCAGTCCAGTGGTTGGGATTCCGCGTGACCGCTGCAGGGGGCACAGGTTCGATCCCCAGTCAGGGACCTAGGATCCCACATGTTGCGTGGTACAGTGAAAAAAACAAAACAAAAAACCCACAAAAGGTCAATACTAACTCATGTTAGTTGTCTAGTCTCCTGAATTCAGCTTAAGGTGTTTATACACTTTCTAAGATTTCAGCGGCCCTCTGGAATCTTTGCTCGTGGTGCAATGCTTGAGATCTTTGGCTACTAGTTTTAGAGCTTTCCCTCCTGAGTGCTGGGAGAAGGTAGAGAGAGAAAGACATGTTAGATATGGACCTTATACTTTCCTTTAATGTTCGGTCTCTTGACACCCTACAAAAGTTTTATTTGTCCTGCCCTGAGAACTGAGTACCTCAACCATATTCTTGACAGGGTTCCTAATGACAGCATTACTTTTCATTAGAAATTTCTTAGGAGAAAACCTTGACTGAAGAGTGCTAATGAATTCCAGCCATTCCCACAGCTGCCTCGGTCCTTACCTCTCATGAGCCTCCACTTCCTACTTTCATAGTTCCAGATGTTTCCCATTTGGCTTTAATGTTGCCATTCTTGTAACTGGGCATCACGAAATTTAAAATGGTCTAAGAATAAAAAAAAAACAAAACATGTCTGTATATTATCAAGATACTTGTGTGATTTCCCAAATGTATTAATTGTTCAATCAATACTTTCCAAAGTGCCAGAGAACGTTGAGACGAGTATGGAGTAGTTTCTTGATGAAATATATTTAGGAAAATGTGGGTTTCACAAATTCACATGGACTACTGCAGAATTGTTCAGGCCTTTAATATGCATTCTTTACCTCCAAGCAAAAGGATATCTGGTGCTTTCTACTCATGTTTGACCATGGAATCCTTTTCCTGAAGAACATTTCATATAACACATCTGAGGAACACACTTTGCAAAATGCTCATTTATGTCAAGTTACCATGTTTTCTGGGAGTCTGTTATCTGCTTTCCCTTCGTTATTAGATGTTCCTAGGATTCTATTCCATGACAAAATCCAGTAAGGAAAGCTTTGCCATTATTTTTCAAGGAGAAGTAGGACGGGAAAAGGCCCAAAATCTATTTTCTCAAGGAGAGCAGATCTGATTCAAAATCAGGAGCCTCTGATTCATCTTAATTGTTGTATTTCTGAGGGCAGAGGACATTTGCCATTAACTTCTAACAGGATCCTTTTTTCTATCTTAAAGTACATTCTGCTATGTAAATACAAGGTCATACTAAACTTGGAAAGTGCCAACGCAGCAGTTTTAGACAACTGACGTAAGTTTTATGGAAGCATTTTTTGCAACCCACTTTTAAGGATAGGGTGAATTCTCCACATGTAAACTGCAAATGGGGATGAGGCTCTGGTGTCAGCTACAAGCTCATGTTCAGATCTGAGTATGCCCCAGGGGAACAGAACTCTATCTGAGTTAAGGGGCTACTGTTGAAAAGCTCACAGGCCACTCCCAGAGCAGCAATAGGGTCACACGGTGATGGCCAGGCTTTGCCAAGACTCAATACCCAGATGAGTTCTCTCTTTATTCAAGCTGATTAAATTTCATTGCAGAATTTTGCTAACTGAATAAATTCTAATGAACTCTTATCTGGTATGGATGTCTTTCTTTCTGTATCTTCTACTGTTCTTAGTTTTTCATGTTATAAAAGCAATAGATGGCCAGTGTTGGCAAAACACACAAAAGTGTGCAGTTAGGATAAAAATCATTCATAACCCCACAAATCAAAAATAACTGCTGTTGATATTCTGGTTTATCTATTTCAATATTTTATTTCTTTTTGAGTTGTTACATAGTTCCTTTGCAGGATGCTTTGAGACTATCTCTGAACTCTTTGTGGCCCTAATGCCCTATGCTGGAATTTATTTTGGGGGCAGATTCTCTTTTCTCAGAAGAGCTTCACTGGTGAGACTGTCTAGCTATAGAGAAACAAGTTCAGCAAAAGTTTTTTTTTTTTTCCTACTGTAGCCCTGAATATCGGTAGAGTAATTCCACTCCTACAACTTGTACTGTATTCCTACTAACACATGGTAACCCCAAAACTAATGGAAACTGCTAACATTTTCTATATGTTAGAATATGTCCTGTTTTAAATGCAGTATCCTATTTAGTCCTTACAATAACACTATGTGTTACATTCTATTATTATCCCCGTTGTGCAGGTGAGGAAACCAAGGCACAGAGAGGATAAACAACGTGCCCAAGGTCACAAGTATTAAGTGGTGGAGCTGGGGTTTGAACACTGCACCTCCAGAGTCTGCCTTCCTTCTTCAGACTGAGATGTTAACTGAGGTAAAGGCTGCCTTCACTGTGGGCTGAGTGTAGCCCTGAGAAATCATGGGCTGGCTTGATTCTGATTCCTCTAGCATGTTGGAATGCAATGGTGCATTCCAAGGGGCAGGGGTGGTGGGTGAGGGGAGGAGAGAGTGAGAGAATATGAGAAAGCAAAGTCTAGTTGAGAGGAATGTGTCTCTGAACACGGCAGCAGGCCAGAGGCCGGAAGCTAGGGAGGAAAGAAGACATGGCTCCCTGTGAACGGGCGTGGCCAATGGATTTTAAGTGCAATGGTACGTGAATTCCAATTTGATGTTTTTCTTTCTTGCCTTGTAATTTGGCTGTGCTATTGTCAACTTTATTAAACTTATTTAAGTTGATTAAACCACAGGAGTCCTCTCTTAGCTGGTCTCTGAAGAATAAAGGAGTGACGGCTTGTACTCATGTTTGGGGCTTAAGTATAGAAGGAATGATGAAATGGGCAAAAGTGACAAGCTGCAGCCTGGGGCAGTAGTCAAGCATGGAAGGTGGGAAACAAAAACCAGGACATGCTGAAGATCACCATAAATAACTGCAGAGAGGACCAGACTTCTTATAGTCCTGTGGGATGGGGCAAGGATTTATATTTGGATATTATGGGGAAGTTCAATCCTGTAGGCCTTGAAAACTGCGGACACTTGAGTGACATACACAATACAAAGCATATGTTATATATTTTACTCATAAAACTTGAATCATAGTTAATTTGATACATGGCTTTTTATGTAGCATTTTATTGTGGGTATTTTAATAATTTAAATTAAAATTTTTGAAAATGCTATTTTTCAAGGGCAGAAATGTCATTATAAGGAAATATAATATTCACAACTACTTCCCTATTGTTAGACATCTAGGATGTTTTCCAATTTTTTTGCCTATATAACTAGCAGTGTGAGATAAGAATGCCCATTATCATCACTTACTAGACATCTTAACAAATAAGACATGAAAAAATGAGGACATAATTGAAAGGAGACGAACTTTTTTTTGTAGATGATGATTAACTACACAGAAAATCAAAGAGAAATGATAAACAATGTATTTATTAGAACTAATAAGAGTGTCCAGCAAAGTTGCTGTGCCCCAAATTAACATTTAAAAAAATCAGTGGTATTCTTGTAACAATACCAATTAGAAAATTATAGTCTGTAAGTTCAATTTTGCTTAAAATCCCAGCAGGCATTTTACAGCTATTCCTAAAATCCATATGGAAGGGTAAAGGTCCAAAAATGGCCAAGACGATTTTGAGAAAGGAAGAAATTTGCCCTTCCAGATATCAAGGCTTGATATATAGTAATTAAAACAATGTGATACTGGTGTAGGGATAGACAAATAGATCAAAGAGATGGAATTATTGCCCAGAAACAGACTCTCAGATATTGTAAGACAGTCTCTCACAGAAGTGACGTTACAAATCAGCAGGAAAATGATGAGGTATTTAATAAGTGGATCTGGGAAAATAGACTATCCAAAGGGAAAAAAACACATTAGATCTGCAGTTCACTTGATAAAGATCTAAATGTGAATTTCAAAACTTTGAAAAATTTTAAGAGAGTATGGAGCAGAATACCTTTATAGAATTGGAGTAGGGAAGGATTTCTTAAATGAGACTCTAGAAGCACAAAACTTACACAGATGTTCATATACTTACTATGTTAAAATATTAAATTGTTGAAAGACCAAATAAAGTTTACAAGACAAACCACAGATTGAGAAGAAACATTTGCAATGTGTGTGACTTATAAAGGATTTAGGATCTAGAATACTTACAAAATCCTTAAAAAGCAATAAAAAGAAAAGAAATTCAACAAGGCAATTTGCGAAGGAAATGAACAGGTAATTCAGGGAAGTGAAACTGGACTGTCCAATAAAGATATGAAAATATGCCCAGCTTCATCAGTAGTCAGGAGGATGCAAATGAAGGCAATGAAATACCATTTCCTTTCCACCAGAGAGGTAAAAATTAACAAGCCTGACTTAGCGAGTTTTGGGTGTGATGGAGGAAATAGGATCTTCCACACACTGTTGTCAGGCTACTTGGAACAATCACCTTTGAAAGCAGTTTGGCAATATCTGGTAAGGCTGAAGGTACTCAACAAAACAGAACTTATGAGTGGATGATAAAAAATAAAAAGGCAATCAAGTTGGTACTTCCGGTGTGCCCTCCCTGACAACATTCCCCTCCTTTAACCACAAATCCTCAATTTTGTTTACATTATTTCTTTGCTTTGCTTTGCTCTTTTACCACATATTATGTACCCACAGAGACTATAATGCTTAGTTTTCTATTGCCTTTGGACTTCATATCAATGGTTATCATATTGTATGTAATCTCCGGTGTCTTGCTATTTTAACCAAAAGTTATGTTTTCCGAGATTCATCCAAGTGTATATGTGCACTCCGTGGCTCACTCATTTTTCACTGCTGAAACGGAGTACTGTAATTTATATAAAGCAGCGCTGTGAGGGACATCCTTGAACCTGTCCCATGGACATCTGTGAGAGTTTCTCGAGCTTCTCTAGAGTTTAGGCTAAGGTGTTTATGTTCTAGAAGTGAAATTGCTACATCAAGGGGTATGAGCTTCATCAACTTCACTAGATAATGCACAGTTGTTTACCAATATACATTCTCATTAGCAGTGTGTGAGTTCCCATTCTCCACATCCTCACTGACGCCTGATATCATTAAAGTTTAAATTTTTATTAATCTCACGGGTATATGATGGCGTTTCATAATGTTTTTAATTTGCATTTCATTCCTAATAAAATTGAATATATATATTATTTTGTTATGTTTTCTGTGAAGTGCCTTTTCATGTCTTTTGTCCGTTTTTCTATTGACCTGTTCTTATTGGTATTTTGCAGTCCTTTATATAGTTTGTATGCTAATTGTTGGCTGTATGTGTGACAAAGAACTTCTCTTGGTTTGTAGCTTTATTAAAAACGTTCTTGGGGCTTCCCTGGTGGCACAGTGGTTGAGAGTCCGCCTGCTGATGCAGGGGACACGGGTTCGTGCCCTGGTCCGGGAAGATCCCACACGCCGCGGAGCGGCTGAGCCCGTGAGCCATGGCTGCTGAGCCTGCGCGTCCGGAGCCTGTGCTCTGCAACGGGAGAGGCCACAACAGTGAGAGGCCCGCGTACCGCAAAAAAACAAAACAAAACAACTTCCTTTTTGCGATATAGAAGTTTTAAAATTCTTAATATAATTGAGGACTTTCTATTTTTTGGGGGGTAGAGATAGCCTTATCTTACTTTTAAAATTTGCATTTCTTTGATCACAAGTAAGGCTGAACTTTTTTTCATGTTTATTGGCCATTTATATTTATTTTTTGTCAGCTTTTTTATGTCCTTTTGCTCATTTTCTATTGATTTGTAAAGGACTTCATATGTTAAGGATATTAACCCTTTGTCATGTTTGTTGGGAATATTTCCCCTAGTTTCTTATTACTTGTAAATTTTGCTTAAAATTCTCTTTATCGAGTACGTTTTTAAGCATATTTAAATCCTAATTCTTCCTTTTCCTGTTTGTGTTTTTCACACTTGACAAAAATTATCTCATCTGGAATTAATTTTGTGATGAAGAGATGACATTAATCAACTGTCCCTCCTTTATCCACTGATTTATCATTATTATACACTAACATTTTTATGTTTACTTGGGTCTGTTTCTGGGCCATATACTTTGTTGTGTTAATTATAATTATTTTATCCATTCTTGCCCAAGATACCTACTTCGTTTATTGTTCTCTTTTTAGTAAAGTTTACCATTTGGTAAGGCAAATTCCTTTGTTCTTTTCAAACTTTCTTGGATCATCTCAGAATAGGCATTCTCCATTTCTCTAATCAAATATTTCACTCGTTTCCCAGAGTGTTAGCATATAAACAAGACGCAGCTTCTCAATTTTCAAAGTGTTAGAAAACGTGAAATACTTTCATCACCACTTTTCATGAATTCAGGAGGAACTGTTGAATGTTCCAAGGTCAGAGCTTGGGACAGTAATTAATATTGTACCATTGAGAGTGAGGGTGTAGCACTTGACATGATGTTTGATAGGGGCTTCCTATAGTTATACTTCAGTCACTTTCAGCCAAGGTATTTTCTTTACTTCTTCTTTTTTTTTTTTTTTTCTTAATTCCCCGGCCAGGGATCGAACCCGGGCCCACAGCAATGAAAGTGCCACATTCTAACCACTGGACTGTAGGGGAACTTCCCAGCCAAGGTATTTTCTAAACCAACAGGGCCTGTTATGATTATTCTCTCTCTCCTTGGTGGACCATGAAGAAAACAGGCTTTCATGGACAATGTCATTATTCCTGCTGAAAAAGTGAAACGCCTTGATTCCTGTATGAATGAATTCGTTTGTGGTGAAATGCTACTGTACTATAGGAATCAATGAGCTGGACCCTCAGTGTCTTCTCCCCAACAGAGTGGTTAGAGAGGGACCTCTCCTTTGTTCAGGCCTTGGCTGTTGAGTTTGAGAAAGTGGAGGACCCGTTTAGCAACACAAAAGTTGGGTTATCTATCAGGCAGAACTGGTATTCCCCAGTTCTGGAGACCAGACTTGGGGTTGAGCGGGGGAGGCTTTGCAGGTGGTGTGTGTCAGGAGAGAGGTCCCTGCGGCTCTGGCCAGAGGTGTGGATGGTCTGGAGACACTCCTCGGCCTCCTCTCCAGCAAACACCAAAGTGTCCAAGGTCACGCCAAAGGGGTAAAAATGGGATAATAAGTCTATTGGAGTATTTTGTAAGTTTACTATAAAAAGAGTGTCCCAGTCTCCGTTTGAGTGTGGATTAAATCCTGCGACGTCCAGCTATGCTCAGGGGTCCTTCTAGTTGGTCTCATGTGGGGTCCCAGACATGAGGACCAGGCACAGTTGAATATGAGCTTCACCTAATCCCTCCCGACTGGGGCCAGTTGAAATACACAGTTATGTAAAATCTTACACTCATTCAGAATAAGTCACTTATTCCTCGTATACCTCTATTCGTCACCTATAAAATGCGGAGGCATACATTTATCTTCTCATGTGCCAGAAATGCTTTTTGACAAATAAAACAATGCTTGCAAAAGTAGAGTTGATAACATGGTGCTAAACAAGTTCAGAAAAGAGTCTGCCTTGTATATTTACACACTTTTCTGTCCTTTTGAGTCATTCAGAACAAGGAAGGAAGGGGAAGGGCATGGTTCTGCAAAATGCTGGACACGGGTGCTTGTGAAAGAGCAATTTTTGATGACAATACACAAACAATGCTGAAAAGTGTCATGAATTGTAGCGATACCACCTGTTGATCAATGGCTTTATCAGCTTCTTTCTCTGAATGACCCAAGACACTCCAAAAGCAAAAATTTGGATGCCAAATCTCGACGTATTTGTCAAATGAAAGGACTCACAGCAACTTAGTAGCAGCTGATAGAAAGGAGATTTAGTTACAGGTTGTGGCCTGAGAACAAAATTGGACTTGTGGGTATGTTTTGTGGAGCCTCACAATTTTGATTGGCGCTGTGCTGGAAAATGCTTTGAATTGCCAATATTTAAAAATCTGGGGATTTCGTATGAAAACAATTGGTTAGAGCTGGGTAGCTGCCTCCTTCTTTAGACAGGACTGCTTTTTTTCTGCTGTGCACCAGTGCCAATGTTTATTATTATTATTCAAAATTTTATTGAAGTATAGTTGATTTACAGTATTGTGTTAATTTCTGCTGTACAGCAAATTGACTCAGTTATACATATATATTCTTTTCCATTACAGTTTATCACAGGATACTGAATATAGTTCCCTGTGCTATCCAGTAGGACCTTGTTGTTTATCCATCCTATATATACTAGTTTGCATCTGCTAATCCCGAACTCCCAATCCTTCTCTCTCCCACCCCTCCTCCCCCTTGGCAACCACACGTCTGTTCTCTACGTCTGTGAATCTGTTTCTGTTTCGTAGATATGTTCATTTGTTAGACAAAACTGTTCTTTTTTCAGTTTGCCATAGTCTATACCACTCTCTTAATACTGTCCTCTTCTGGTTCTCATTTACAATACCTAGCTGGTCCCTCCAGTCATTTGAGTTTGTAACCCCTGACTTAGATAATGCCAAAGGATGGGGAGAGATCCTTTGTGGTCCAGATTCAGACCTTAAAAAGGAGTCCTTAGGTCTCGAAGAAAGTCAATGGAAGAAAAGCTAGTTCAACATTATCCCAGGTAAAATGTTCTTCTTTTAATAAAGACATTCTTCATAGATCACACGTTAGAATAACAATCTTTTCTTTGTTTTGAAATGCATTGTAGTTGAATAAACTTTCACTTAAATAACAATGGATATATTAAACTACTCCAATAGTTGCTAAAATTCTCTTACAATAGTCAAAGAATTCACTTTTATACGCAAACAGCAGCAACTACTAACTGCATACCAAACTTTGCAAAAGAAGCAGCAGAATACAACTTGCAGTAGCCATTAGAATATTGCGTCTTAAAATGATGGAACCTTTCAAGGCATTTGAGTGCTATTGCGACCACCTACAAATTGGAGACACAGTGCCAGGCAAGATACTTGTGTATTTTGCTGATACAGTATCAGCAGGATGCCACCTTTTCAAAGGATATTCCCAGATTCAACAATGCAGAGAAAGGTCCTCCGTGAACAGACTGTATGTATACAGTGAGAGGGAGCATTGGGTCAGCACTGGAAAAAGCGGCAGAATACAGCGGCTTTAAAGGGTTTGACGTGGTTTTCTCTAGCCAGTACTGGAAGTAAACCATCATTTGGTTGTTTTAGACAATTTCCTCTGGTATTTGCGTGGTCTCTCCTGGTTATTGTGATTCTCATCTCAAGGAGTTTGAATCCTTCAGTGGCAGGCAATTCCTTGGTGACTCCTACAGTCAGCTGGTAAGTTTGATTTGCCTTAAATAGCTGACCTCAAGATGCATCAATATACATATGCAAATACGCATCATTGCCATCAACTGACCCTGTAACTCTGGACCAAAAGCTGCAAGAGAGAGACAGCCTGATTCTCTCTTCCCCAAGTAAGAAAACTGGCCCCCCCACCCCTCAAAAAAAAATCAATGAAATACAAAGTTGATTTGAGTATTTTATTTATAAATGTACATTTACTATAAAAGCTGTTGCATTTTAGACAACTTTTTTATGTTTATTTTTTACTATTTCTCAGAGGCATTTTAGAATAAATATTTTAAATGAAGGTTAGTGTAACTGATATAGAACATTGGCCCACCCAGAACAGTAACATCTTTTGGACGGACTCACATATGAGGTGGATCATTTCAGCCTGTTAAGTCTTACACTGTGTATAGATAACTATAATATGTATTGCATTAGTAACACTACACGGAAAGAATGAACACATGTCATGAAAGTTTGCAAGTGAAAAACAAAGAGTTACCCATTTTTTTCCTTAAGAAAGAGAAGGGACAAGCTTTTGAAGTATAAGAAAAAAAAAGATATACTTCCTCAGGAACAATAAATCACTCACTTGCCTCATCTGTTTTTTAAACAAACACATTTACATTGTAGCTCAACAGAGCAGAGCACTTTTTTTTTTTTCCTGGGATCTCAAAGATTATTTGAAAAGAAATAGATCATACTCATTATGCTGCATTGGAAAAAACAAGATCTAGTCTGCCTGAGCTGCCATGTAACAGACTCCAAATGAAATATAAATCAAATATAAATAGAAACAGTTGGCAATTAGAATTTAGAAAATGTTGGAGATTATTCTGTGCTGGTGACTATTGTTCATTATGGAAAAGCACATTTTGCAGTTGGAGATGGGGCTTTATTTTTCTTGATTCTAGCTTCAATACAATGTACAATGAGTCTCACTAAGAAGTATGTATAAATGAGTTTGTGAAACCAGAAGAGAATGTGCAATATTCATAGAACCCTTACAGAACAGATGGAGTTCCACATGTAAAAAGTATTCTAGAAAAATCGGTTATGAAGAATCATATTGTACATGTTTGTGCATTACTGGTGGTAAAGTACTCTGCTAGTATCATGCAAAGTGTAAACATCCACATTATCAAAATATTTAATAAAACATGCAGGTGGTTAATCAAAATATGGGACTTAATCTGTACATTTTCAAAACGTTCTTTTTTTTAGTTTTTCTATTTTTCTTTTTCTTTTTTTAAATTTTTTTCCTCCTGTAAAACAGCGGACACCTCCATGAGAAGTCTTGAGAACTTGGAGGGGACTTCATCTGTCTTCAATGTACTGCATCCTTAATTCATCACTGACTATGTGCAACAGCTTTGCATTTTCTAAGGCACAATTTTAAATGAAATGATGTGTAAATTTCAATCTAACAACAGCTCATCCAAATGACAAAATGGTCAAAATACCTCCAGTGGCTGAGGAAATTTCTGTACTTACATGGAACCCGCATGCAGAGAACCGTCTAGCATGTAAATAAATAATTGCTAGTCATATTCAATAAGACACAGAAAAAAAATTATTGCTTACATAACAGAAAAACATCTACTTGATTTCCTTTTATGACTACGTTAACCTATTAGGAGTATATCCAGAGTCTACATTCACAAAATGTCATCTGTCATCACTTATTTGCCATCATTTTAAGGCAGAATAAATAGTCCCCCTTTCCCCAGTCTTAAAGAAAACAGCCTGGAGATCTAAAATGTGATGCTTTTTAGTAACCTGATTCCTTTCTTGGCCAGATGAAATTCATCACACAGGGCAAAAAATAAACCAGCTCTCCGCAAGAGTTTCTCGCTAAACTTCTCCATGAGCAAGGTCCAGTATTGGTAGTAAAGAGAGTTGGTGATGTAGGGCGTGAGGAGAGCAGGTAGGTATCCAGGAGGGTGGACAGGGCACGATGTGAACAGTAGGTTCTTGTTGATCACATGCTAGTGGCTTCTCACATCATATGTCATTCAGATTCTATTAAGATGGACTTAATGCTTTACTTTAGCCACCTGGGCTTCAGACCCCCAAGGAGAACTTGCAGGCAAGGGTGAGCGGTGGTCACACCTAATGATGGGCTGATCTCAATGAGAGCTTCCATATGTCCCACACTGAGCCTCTTTTTGAATCTAGAGCCTAAAGAGAAGCAAGCAACAAAGCCCTCCTGGCTATCATTGACCCACCACTCTTTGGAAGATTAAACTTCCTCACAGATTTTGGTAATAACTTTGGAAATGATGACTGAATTATGTCCCTCTGGTTTCTTCCTACCCTTGGGCAATGTCCCAGAGTGTAAGCCTAGCCCGTATAGCAAGGATTCTCTCTATTTGATGGGTGAGCCTACAGCAATGGCATAACTTCCAAAGGACACAGAATCTAACACTAACGGTGCAATAATTTATTGGTATGACTTCCACCTCAAAAAGTAAGTAACACAAATGTTTCAGGATTACAGTATATATTATCAGACTAGCATCTTTGCATTAAAAACAAGTTATAGCTCAGAGCTAGATGGTGTGATTTTTAGTTTCTGAAATGCATTAATTGTATGCTCCTGTCTCAGAAGACCCCATGTCTCAAATTGGCATGTCCTGCATTTTCTGCAGCTCAATTCTGTAAACATAAAGTTTTTAATTCCTAGAAATGCTAAAAAAAACCCAGGTTTATTGCATCATTTATCTCATTAACTCCCAAAGAAAAGAATAACACATTTTAAACTGTAAGCCTGTTTGACCATGCTAAGACCTTTTTTGGGAACTATTCAGGATCGTTACAATTCAATATTCTTTTGTATATACTGTGCTAATGCCAAAAAAAAAAGGAAAGCAGGAAAAACACAAACACTGTGCTACAAAAGAACAGATACCATCTTTTAGAATAGCCTTTCAGAAATTAGATGAATGCTGAGAAGCCCCTGCACTTAGGGTTTTGTTAAACGATTGCCAGGGGACACCCTCAGTAAGGAAATGGTGAGTGATCTGGAAGCTCGAAAACCACGTCACAATGTTGTGGGTTGGCCAGCGCCTGGGACAAAGAACACAGAGCAACATTTGGTTAAAGTAGTCAACCATTCTGGCTTCAGATGTTTAAACATTTCCAAAATTAGCAATGCCCTTTGCCGAAGTCTCTTCCCTCTAGGGAGGGGAAACTCGTCCCACTATGCTACTCAAAATGTGGTCCGGGGACCAGCCATATTGGCATCACCTGGAGCTTGTTAGAAATGCAGACTTTCGAGCCCCATCCCAGAACTGAACAAGGTGATTCATATGCCCTGTCAAGTTTGGTTGAAGTCCTCTGGATTTCACCCTAAACCAAATGATCTCCACCAAGTTTTCTACCTTGTCTTCTGGGGCAAATAAGCAAGAAAATAATCTCTCTTCTTTCAGTTTCTCTAGGTTGTGGTTTCTCTAAGAATAAATACATTGCAAGAGGAGGAATTTGACATATGATCTAGATATAAGGATTGTTAGATTTAGCAAATAAAATACAGAACACCCAATAAAATTTGAATTTTAGATAAACAACAGATACATTTTTTAGCATATATCCCATGGGATATTTGGGATATACTTGTGTTACATCCTGAGCAGGTGATGTTTGGGACACACATACTAAAAAAAATTCACTGTTATCTGAAATTCAAAAACATTTAACTGGGCATCTTGTATTTTATCTGGCAAACCTATCTAGGAAGGATGCTTTGGGTCCCATAGTTCCTGCTGAAACCTTCACAAAGTTTCTCCTTCATTTTAGGCACTAGAGTTGTGATAAGGCAATCGCAACATTGGAAAAGACCCCAGGGATTTTGCGTTAAATGCATCTCACAAGAGTGAATGATGGAACAGACACAAAGACGTGGTCATCTAACACCCAAGCACAAATGGCACCAGTTAAACATGTGATGGCTTGATCCATGACAGGTAATTTGTTTTGCACTTCTATTCCCATTTACATATGAACTTAAAAACGGTTTACGTTGCTTTTAGGAATTGCATTTTAATACGCTGCTATGCTCTTTTTCCCCTCCAAGAGAAAAATTTCATTTAAACGTGGCTACTTACTTAAAGAAAATAGGCTTATATATTCAGGTTTTATTATTCTACACAATGAAATTATTTTGTTTCACTTAGAATGCTTATGATGTAAACCACCCCTCACATCTATCCATCTCCCCTCTTCTCAACTTAGATCAAAAGAAAAAAAAAAAAAGAAAAAACAATTTTAGCCATTTTTCCCATTCTGACTCTTTTATGCATTTGGGGTATATTCAACCAATTCAAGTGTATTTCTCTAGCCAATTATTAACCTTTCCATCTATTCACTCTGAAGATATAGTTTTTCCTTATGACACCAAGAAAAATGAGCAGTATTCTCAGATGTACTGGTCATTCTCCCTGTCATGTGTTGACTTAATTAAAGTTTAGCCTAAAATGATATTAACATTTATCTGGAAAAATAAACATGAGAGTTAGGAAAACTCGGAAAAAATAATTGGAGAGAAGGTAGCCACTCTCTGCTTCAATATTGAAACATAATATGAAGCTATGATAATTAAAACTGATACTAGAGAATAAATAGGCTAATAAAACATAATAAAATATCCAGAAGAAGACCCAAATATATATGGGAACTTAGTTTAAGAGAAAGCTGGTATTTCAAATTAACAAGAAAAAATGGGATTATTCATTAAGTTATAGACATACAATTGGCTAATTGGAAAAAAAAATAAAGCTAGTATTTATCTTATTTCTTGTCCCCAAATACATTTCTGATTATCACACGTTTACATGCCAAAAAAACCCAGAAAATAATTCTAGGAGAAATCTCAGCTAAATTTATTTATACCCTTGGAATAGTGAGAGTTTTTCTAAGGAGGACACAAAACCCAGAATCCAAAAAGGAAAAAAAGAGATATGTTTAACTATTTAAAATGAAAATCTTTTCTATGAAAAAAAAAAAATCACAAAGTAGAAAGACCAATGATAACTGCCCAAAGCAGCAAATATAAAATAAAGGGAAATTTTCCTTAATTTACAAAGAACTCGTAAAAATCATCTGCCAATAGAACAATGGGCAAAAGATAAAGAAATATAAATGTCAATAGAAAAAGAAATATAAATGGTGAACAAACATATGAAAAGATGTTTAAACTAATTTATAGTTAAAGACTACAGATCAAAGCAAAGAGGTTTTTTTTCTTTTTTTTTTTTCCTCCCCACTTAGCAGAGTGGAAATTTTAAAAGTTTGATGATATCCAGAGCTGACATAGGCATGGAGAGAGAAAGAGGCTCTCTTATATACTTCGCAGGGAGCATACACTTTTCTGGAAGATAATTAGGCAAGTTGCCTGAAAATTTAAAAAGCACATGCCTTTTTATTCAGCAGTACCACTGCTCAGAATCTACCCTGTGAAAATGCTTTCAAATGTTCATCAAGACATACACACAAGGATGTTCACTGGAGCATTTAAAAAATAATATTAAAAAACTAGAAATAACTGCAGCACTCATTCATAGAGCATTAATTTTAAATTATGGTTAAGTCCACACAATGGAATTGTATGCAGCTATTAAAGAGCCATTAAAAAGAATGAGGAGAAAGAAAGTGCTATATGGAAAAATTCCCAAGATATATCATTAGGTGAAAAAAAACAGCAACAAAAACTAAGTACCACTGTGGCTATGTCATTACCTTTGTGAAATAAGAACCAATACAGGTAGATGTGTCACACACACATGCATCTGTGTGTGTGTGTGTGTGTGTGTGTGTGTGCACGCATGTGCGTGTATACAAACATACATTCTGCCCCTCTCCCCAAGAACTTATTAGAAAGTGATTACGTGGTTAAGGTTGAAGAGGTTCACTTTTAATTTGGTATCTTTCTAAACAATCTAATTTTTCTAACCTTTTACTACTTATAACTTCCATTTATTTATTCTTTTGAATATTGATATTGGTTATCTAGACAGAGAGATAATGAGCCTTTTTGCTTTCTTCTTAGTACCTTAGTATTCTAAAAACCATCCTAGTAAAATATCACATCAAAAACATTAAAGAAAAAATCATATCTTTAATCTACCTCCAATCACCTTATTTTTCATCTTACAGGACAATTACAGGAACTCTATGGTTCTTGTCTTTAGATTTGGAATCAAAAGCAGTTAGTGGCCTTTATATTTGTATACACAACAGAAAAATTGCTGGCCTAGATCTGAAAAGCTAATTTCCAAAGAAATGACAACGAAACACCCAGCTTCTCAATTAAAATGAAAATCTGGATGAAAGCAGGTCACTGTTATCCAGAGGTGAGTTCAGGTTTGTTCTCTGCCGGCATTCTTCAAGCACTTCAAATTATGAAAGAAATTCAGATTTACAGCACTTTTCAAATCTGGTTCAAGAGGCCATCAACCTAACAGCGCCCTCTTCTGGTTCCATGACTCACATTCAGCAGGTCATTGAGGTTGCAGGGAAAACTCCAGTTTATGTTAGATGATAGGGAAAAAATCACTTTGAATCCTGAGACAAAAGGGTTTAGTTTTCCTTTTTAATGACTAATAAGAACGTTCTGTATAAAAAAATAAATAAAATAAAATTCAAAATTAAATAAAGAGAAGAGCATTGGCACAAGAAGAGAAAATCAAAGAATATTCTTCTTCAAAAGTAAAAAAAAAAAAAAAAAGAGAAAGAGGAAGCTCCCAATTTCTCCTAACATTATCATTTTTTTTAATTTGCCAAAAATGTTGGGTACATGTATATCTATAACTGATTCACTTTGCTGTACACCTGAAACTAACACAACATTGTAAATCAACTATACTCCAATAAATTAAAAATAAATTAAATAAATAAAATAGATAGCTAGTGCAAAGCAGCCACATAGCACAGGGAGATCAGCTCAGTGCTTTGTGACCATCTAGAGGGGTGGGATAGGGAGGGCGGGAGGGATAAAGAAGAAAAAAACCCAAACAAAAAACCAAAACAAACAAATACAAATATAGTTTAAGTAAAATATAATTATTATATATTATACATGTATATATATATTTGTATATACCTGTATATATATTTATGGTATATATATGGTATACTATTATCCCATATTTTATATGTATAATACATAGTATAAAAATTAATATCAATATTTTGTATATACATATAAAATAGTCCAGGTTGATGGCAGCAGCTCTAAGTTGGAACCGTTTTGACCTCAAGTCAAATGTTTATCATAGATCAAAACCACCTGGGTTTAATTTTTATTTCCCATCATTTTGTTAAAATAGGCATATATTTCTCTGAATTTACAAAATCTATAGCAATAAAACAACTTAATTTCAATTTTCACTCTTAAAATCTTCAGTCTTCCAGATTTAGAAACCCACACGAAAAGACTGTAAAAATGCCACTTCACTTACTTTGAGAAATAATAAAAAATTCTTGAATTTCAAACACCAGATCTTCACTCATATTTTTTTTTTTAAAAGAGTTTTTGACTGACGAATTTGCATAGAAGAATCACCTGCTGTCTAGGTCATGCACCAGGACTATACTTAGGATGGAGAGTGAGGAAGGATTCAGAGGCTAGCCACTGGCTAGTTTCAGATTTTATAAACAGCAGTTGGGCAACAGCACCCCCTGGTGGTCCCCCCAAAATAACATTAACTTTCTGTGGCAGGAGACCCAGACATGAGATGCGAGGGCAGGCTCCTCAAGGGGGCTTCTCTGATTAGTATGTACTAAGGTATTTTGGAGGGGGCAGGGATTCACAGAGAAGTAGAACCCACCATTTGTCTCTCAAAGAATTTTCAATTTAGTTGGGAACAAGCCCACATTATGCCATGAAACTCCTGAATGGAGGCATGTAGATATTGAGGAGTTGGTGCTTGGTTTGATGAGCAGTGGAGAGCTATTCTTCATATGTGAAACACCCTCCAAATGCTACTGGTCTTCTAAAGAGATGCCTCAACAAATAAATAGTTTCAGACTTTATAGCATCCCTGCATCTCACTGAAATCTCTATGGTGAGCTCAGGCAATGTCTCAAACTTGGTTTACATTTTTACCTGCTGGTGTATTAATGCACTTCTGGATAAAAAGAATTAGTCCATGTTATAGCAGTAACTTCCAGTAAGAAACAAGTGGTACATACGGGATTATTTCATTATCATTTCTTTTACCTGTATGCTAATGTATCTTTCCTTCAGTGTAGGAGTATCAATTGATGGAGAGTAGCTGAATTCCTAAGCTAGGTCTATGAAAGGCATATATGGTTGCACTCATTCATCTCAAGGTATTTCCCCTCAGGACTTACTTCTGGATCGCATGTAGCAGTCATTACAGTTTAGAAGACCATTTCGAATCCTAACATCCGTCCCACTCACTGCGTCTCCAAGCTGTCCTTTACAAATTCCACACTATTGGGTAGAAAGAACAGAAGGTTATAAGGTGCATAAGGAATTGTTTCCTTATAATGTTTAGTTATTGTTCACATGAATAGTACAGTAATCACTTCTCCAACCTCCACATTTGTTGCGTATCTACTATGTATTAGATGCTGCACCACGACTTGACTTCCAGCAACAATATACTTTTAGCATTTTATCCTAACTCCTGGCATTTTTCAGAGAAGGACACCAGTTCAGAGAGGTTAGCTGACTCGTCCAAGGTTGTGAAGTTGGTAAGTGGTATCGGGTTGATCCCAAAGCCTATGCACACCGATTCTCAATCAAGATGGAAGAACCGTTTTAAACAGGTTAAATCCTAGTGGTTTTAAATAAACACATGGCCAAGGAATGATCAATATATATTGAAACTTGTCTCTGAATAATCTTCAAATGCTTTTTAGCGTTGTTGGTAAGTTCTACCCGACCAGAATGACTGGGAAATAGCTATTCCACTTTATGTTTCCACGTTAAAGGCAGTGATACCAAGTCAGCCTGAGAGCAGAAAGAGACTGTCGGGTACACTGTACTGGCTGAATCAGAGAACATGCCAGCCTACTGCAGGGGGATCTTGACCCAGCCCAGGAAACAAGGGCCAGCCCCAGACTGATGCTCTAAGGTCATCTCAGGTAGAGGGAGGCTTCATGCAAATTATGTTACAAGCTGCAGCTACACAGAAGGGTAGGGGATACATTTAAGCGGTGATGTGCCTTAAAGCATCAGGTCAGCTCCAAGAAGTGAGTGACTAGAGAGAATAAGGGCCTTGACAGCTAAGAAGACAAGTCCCTTATCTGCTGAGAATCTGCAAAGACTCGCTGCCACCTTGATTATTCTGAGTTCTGGTAAAGTTTCTGAGAATAAACTGTGGTGTTGGAACATATTATCTTGGTATTAGTATGAATTTTTTAAAAGTATGAAGCCTCCAGGGACTTCCCTGGCAGTCCAGCGGTTAAGACTCCATGCTTCCAATGCAGGGGGCAGGGGTTCGATCCCTGTTCGGGGAACTAAGATCCCACATGACACACAGTGTGGCCAAAAAAAAAAAAAAAAAATAGCATGTAGCCTCCAAACATTCCCAGACAATTTAGCATATACATTACTTATGTCAATTTTACAATAAGAATATTGATAAACGGAGTCTAATCAAGTATCCATATTGCATTTTGTCCATCAGTTTTGCTTTCTAGTGATTACTGACATTATTAAATTAATAACTTTGGGACAACCTCACTCACTTTCTCTTAGCTTATAGGTAAAGTGGAAGTTATTTTAAACCCATGCAAGTTTACTTTATAGCTGAGGGGGCTACTAATGAGAAACAGGACAAATCCAAGAAGGACACAGAAAGCATGTTAGGGTTATAAAGAGAAAGAAATGATTCTTTTCAGAGATAGAGGTTTGGCTTCAAAATTATATATTATCTGAAACATGTCCATGGGTGAAAAAAGGAAATGCTGATATAGTCTGACCTGTAAATATTATAATAAATCAGGCATAATAATATAATATAATATATATATAATATATAAAAAAATATATATTATATGTATAATATATATAATATATAATAAACAGGCATTCATTCACCTGCTTGTTGGCAGGAGATTTGGGACTAGAATTTAGTCCTCCTCATTTTCAGTTATTTATTAATTCATTCATCTAAAAATATTTATTGACACCATCTTCACTGGGTGCAGAGGATATAGTGGTGAGCCGGACAGACGTGGTGCCTGCCCTTATGGAGCTTCTAGAGAGCAGATGATAATTAAACAATTCAATAGTGAGTGATAAGGACCACGAAAGGTTCTATAAGGACCTGTAACAAAGGCAACTTGACTTAGTGTGGTAAGCAGGTCAGCTTCTCAGAGGAAGTGATATTCAGTCTGTGACTGCAGACATACTTGTTTGGAGACCTACAAGTTAGCAACTAGCTGTAACCACTTAATTGACAATCTTCCATTAAGTCAAAGACCCCAAATCTTTGAATTGAGTCTCAAGAGTTTGAGAAGCATCAAAGATGTGACATTCCAAATAAATCCATCTGGCCTTAAAAGATTCAGAAGCATCGTCGCCCTCCAGGGTGGCTTTCTCAGCTTCCTGCTAAAGTATATGCTCTTTAGCAACGAAAAATGGTTTTATAAAGACACGTCGCACAAATCTGTTTTGCCTCCTCTAACCCGCCATCCCAGAGGGACGCGTGATAGGAGAGTTTCATCCTGAAGGATGGACTCCACGCACACTTCTGTACAACCTAGAGTCAGGGGGCCCTCACAAGCAAAGGCTGTCAGGATTTCCAGGAGGTAGTCACTCAGCACAGAACGAGGCCAAAAGACATTATGAGACTGTACTTAGGCAGGAGAGAGATGAATACATACCCTAAAGCACTGGATGTGAAAATAGAGATTGAGGGTCTCGATGATCATTGCAGCTCCTTTACCCAGTGGAAGCCCACACGAAGAGCACAGCTTCTTCCCACTTATAGACCTAAGTTGCAAAATATATGTCATAATAAAATGTTCCGTTTAGAATCATTGGTCAAACACACTAATATGGAGCCTCACGCAAAAAAAAAATAAATAAATAAAACATGAGTTTTTAAAATGTTTATGCTGTAAGTGAATGAGTAGGAATTAGGTATAAGATGCAGACAATTGATAGATTAAATCCAATAGGCCCCCACTGTGGCATGGAATTCTGTGTGTGTGTGTGTGTGTGTGTGTGTGTGCGTGTAGGTGTGTGTGTTAGTTGTTATAAAAAGTTTGCGTTGTAGTCTATTCAACCACAGTGATCAAATGCCTTGAGATGATTTAATGTATTTATCATATGTTTTCTTACGTCCTAAAAGACAGTCAAGTTTAGCTTTATTAAGGTTTTAATGTTGTGTTACATTTTTCTATAATTGGTTCATTGCCCCACTAGGGCATTTCTTTTTACTTATTAAAATTTTTTGTTTGTTTGTTTAAAAATAAAGAGGAAATTGTGATACAGCCTAACAGGTATCAGGCAGATGTGGGATCAAATCCCTGCTCTGATACCAAGTTCTGTGATCCGGTATGAAGAACTCACATTGGGTTTCCATTCCACCTGGCTCAGACAGGATGGCTGTGCTCTAAGGCAGCTTTCCCTCAGCTAAGATCGGATTGCAATGATGCCGACTGTCGGGAAATCTCTTGGAATTACACAAGAAGTTTTAAAATATGCAATATCATTTGGAAGCAAAGAGAGGGACAGAAGAAACAGAAAGACAAGAGAAAAAAGGAAGAGTTGCCCTTAGCAAACTCTATTTATTAGGATTTCCCTCTTATCCAGTAGTTAAATGAAATTTCTAAATCAAAGAAAACCTTGGAGTACTCAGTCATTTGTCTCTCCAGGGAATGGGAGCTCAGGCAGCTTTTAAGAATATCATGGGGCCTAATTAACGTCCAGAAGCAATCATTAGAGAGCTCGAGTAGAGTAAAAGGGAGGATGAAGTTTCATTTCTCAGCGCCCGCCTGGTTCACTGTAAGAGCCATCAGCGGATCCTGCCTAGAAGGTCCGAGCCGTCTTGGAGGGAAAGGCGCCGACTTAGGAGCCCGGCAATTGTCTGGTGGATTCTCTTATTAGATTGCAAGTTCTGCACAATGTAATTAAAGCCCTATGGCCATAGCCGCGCCAACGTCACACACTTGGCTCTTTCGACTGTGGGCTGATAAAAATCTTTAGGCAGATGGGGATGTGTTCTTTCCTCCCGTCTATGTGTGTGTGTAGGAAGAGACATGGATGGACAAATCCCTCACAATCCTTGGGCAAGCACTAATTTGGTTGCGACTATGCTCAGCAGCCCCTAGCCAAAACAAAGCAGCCTCAGAAAGGCTTGCTGACCTCTTGTACCTGTTTGGTGACTGGCCAGGAGGGGTGGAGGAGCAGGGGGACAAGTGCCCAGCCTGGAAGTTCTCGCGAGGGCTTTTCCTGTAACATGGGAAAGGAGCCAAACATCACGTCAAGTAAAGAGAAGTCCAATCCCACAAGGAAAGGCTTTTTAGACAAGGAAAAAAAACACCCCACTTCCTTGGCAACCAAATAAAAGACCACAGTGTGTCCTAGGGGTCACTTTTTTTTTTTTTTTTACAAAGGACAAAAAAATTTCCATCTAGCAGACTGTACAGACATTGGATGTCTGATATCAAAACCAGGCTGGCATTGTTGAACAGAAAGACAGAATAGTTTTCTATTCTTTATTTTGGTCAGGCTCTTTGCTAGTTAAAGTTGCACTCCAAGTTAGATATAAAAATTATGGACAGGGTGGGAGGGGAGAGATGAACAGGGGTGTAGGGAAAAGTTCTTAAAGAGAGCCCAGAAACAAAGGGCAGCGCTTAAACGAGGTATTTTTCAGTGAGGTGCCTTCCACCCCTATTCATAAGTTCGTTACATGATTAGGGATGATGTTCAAAACATCTAATGACTGCTATGTGATTGGGCATCTACAAAGCAGAATGGTTCCCAGCCAGAAGCCCCCAGAATGGTTTTACGGGTGCTGTTGGTTACACGTGAGCCCTGCCTGTGATTAAGCTGTCAGTTCCGGGCTCTTGATTTTAAAAGTTAATTTCAGGGGCTTCCCTGGTGGTGCAGTGGTTGAGAGTCTGCCTGCCGATGCAGGGGACACGGGTTCGTGCCCCAGTCCGGGAGGATCCCACATGCTGCGGAGCAGCTGGGCCCGTGAGCCATGGCCACTGAGCCTGTGCGTCTGGAGCCTGTGCTCCCCAACGGGAGAGGCCACAACAGTGAGAGGCCCGCGTAACGCAAAAAAAAAAAAAAAAAAAAAAAGGTAATTTCATTGGTAAAGAAAGGGACAGAAAAGAACAAGGAAAAGAGAAATGCCAGCATAGACATGAACAGAGCGTGAGGCCACCTGTCTTGTAACTGCTTTCAGAATAACTCCCTGAGCCCCTGCCCCTGCAAACCTCCCTCCTCAGACAGAGCTTGTCTTCTCCAAAATATCAGCTTTTCATGGAATATCCTAAAGTATAAGGACCATCACCTTGAAAAATGGTTGAAAATCACCACAATGATCAATAAAAATAACAACTCCTTCTATGTGATTTTACCTTCTATTAATTCTCCATGTCATCTAGACATAGAGAAATGAAATTGGATAGACATAAGAGAAAAGGGGGAAATGGTTCAAAAGTGTATTGAGAAAAAATGTAACAAGAAAAATAAAAGGATGAACTTATAAAACAAGTTATCATCATCATCACCATCACTGTCATTATCAACACCATTGTCTACAATGTATAGTACTTATTACTTGCCAGGCACAAAACCCTATGAAGTAGGCACTACTATTATTCCCATTTTATACACGAAGAAACTGGAACAGAGAAAGATTAAGTATCTTGGTCAAAGTTCCATGCAGGCAAGTGTCAGAGTCAATATTTTGAATCCAGGTAGTCTGGCTCCAGGTAGAATGACTGGTTAAAGTATAATGAATATTATCTTTTTAAAACTGATTACAAGGAACCTCTGGCTCAAATATGATCTTATCATGGAACTGTGGGTTTACTCTGAATCCCTCTACCACTCATCCAGACAAGTACTTTGGATAAGTTATTTAATATCTCTGAGCCTCAGTTTCCTCATCTGTAAAATGGGAACAATAACCCAATAATGTTATTGGGAGAGTTCAGTGAGTTAATATATGAAAAGAAGAGGAGAAAGATATATGTAAACCCTTCAACACAGTGCCTATTATATTGACATGTTTCAAAAATGATGCGAACTATTATTACTATAAAAAACACAATTGTTACAAAATTAGAATAGAGCCTGGGGTAGTTAGTTAAGGGGAGAGAATGATGATGAGAGGAAACATTTTTTCCTTGAAAGAACATTTGTCCATAGGCTCTGAGACAATTTAACTCACTTAAATAAATTGCTAATACAACAGACCTGCACATTCTTTCCAATGTTTAGATTTGTGGGTTAAAAACATACTTTGTCTCTTTTAAGTTGCCAAATTCAGACTAAATATTTACTTGCCAGCAAGACTGTTCCAAACTGCCATAAATATTTGTTACCTTGTCAATGACAGTCAATGGAGAGAAAGCACAAAAATGCTGCTAACATCTAGCCATCTCACACTTTTTCACTCCTCCCCCCCCCCCCCCCCCCCCCCCCCCCCCCCCCCCCCCCCCGTTCTTAGCCAATTAAAATAAAAAAGAAATTCCACACCCATCTTATTTGGTTACTCACTTCCGCCTTTCACTCGGAGACTCAATCTGATGATTAATGCTTTTGTCCAATGGGAGGGTTTTTGGCTTCACATCTTCTAAAATGTGCATTGGTGGGTTTGATACCTGCTGATTCCGGGATGGATCTGAGGCCAAGTAAAGAACATACACTTAGTGCTCAGTAAAGCTGCCGCCTTAGTGCTTAGTAATCACATTTCTTTAAAGTGCTAATGGCTGCTGAGGTCTCACAGTGATTTCATGGAGCCTCCGGACTGTGCTGTTTAGCATAAGCTGGAAGAGAAGCTTGCAGCCAGCAGAGGTCATATCTGTCTGGACGATGGGGTGGGGAAGGGGTCTTACACTAATTGAAACATGGGGGTTGGTTTTCTCCATTCTTACCCTGAGCTAGCTGTGGGTTCATCCCACAGGGTGAGGCCCCAGCTTCTGTATCCAGCTGGAGGTCCTGATATATTCCTTTCAATGCAGGGTTCTCAGAATGAGTCAAGACTCCTTGAGTTAGGCTGTTAAAATAACAAATGTATTTCAGAACAGGAATAAAAGCAACTGAACGAAAATTATTGATCTTATCCCTCAGGACCGATTACAATACGAAAAAAGAAATGGGGCTAAATAAATATTTATTCTTTTTATGTTAAAGTAGATTTAAAATG
This sequence comes from Phocoena sinus, assembly GCF_008692025.1. Taxonomy (NCBI): domain Eukaryota; kingdom Metazoa; phylum Chordata; class Mammalia; order Artiodactyla; family Phocoenidae; genus Phocoena; species Phocoena sinus. The sequence continues at coordinate 67,066,181 of NC_045767.1, read as the reverse complement.
GATTTAGAATACTGTTCAATGCTACGCATTTTCATCAACCAGCAGTTTAACAAACCATCATTTCTGATGTCCTCTCTACCTCCTTGTCCACAAAATTCTTCATTCTAATCATTTCAGGGGGTGCCAGAACTAAATGCAATCTCCCAGATTTTCACAAGAGAGGACTTATTGTGGAAAATATTTGGGCCACGTGGGGCTTCGGCAACCTATGGTAATTCACTGGTCCTTTAGTAGCTTCTATGTGCAAAGAAAGGAGAGACGGAGGAGATTTTTTAAAGGTTTCTGGTGACAACAGGGACTGTCTGGGGAACGAGCAGTAATTCATGGAAAATGCTTATTAGCATCCTTCAAATATTCCTGACTAGTGGCTTTCATTTCAAAAACTGGAAAGTCTCTTTAAATAGTGTTAACTGGAAACAGATGTGCTGTTCCAAGGGCTCTGCAGGCTCTGGACATGGGTCCCAAGCTCTAATATCTTACAATTCACCGAGTCTCCTAGCTGATGAACATAGGAGAACTCTCAGTGCAAATCCCACCAGAAGAGCTCAGCTCCCAGCCAACCTTTCAAATTGGCCAGTCTTTGAAAATGATACTTAGATAGCCTTTTATGTCTTTGGGTCCCTCTGAGGAGGCTGTGTGTGTACCCAAGTGTGTATGCACACACACACATGCATGCACACTTTCCAACATCTATCTGATATATCGGAGCCCCAAAGGCCAACATTTGTATCATAAAGAACTTGCTGGTGGCAGAGCACTGCTAGCCTCTTGGGTTTCTGCAGGTCCCTTTTAGGTCTCAGACATGGGGTCGCATCAATAAACTCACTACAGTCCGTACCTACAACCAGATTCTGCTCCAGTCTGAGCTAGCTCTGAATGCTCCAGGAGTTTCTGGGTATCCTGTTCTGATCTCCCATGGAACATACTGGAACCCATGGGGTAGGGGGATTACCCATGACCAACGGGTTTGTTGGCTATCCTTTATATTATCACCCAGAGTAAACATGGCTTCTCACAGGTCAGAGGATACTAATGGCAAAGTTCAGGTCCACAGTGAGTAGGACACCACGGCCTCATTCTTTTTTTTCTTCTTTTAAATAAACTTTATTTCTGTGGACCAGTCTGTCTCAGAGTTATTTTAAAAAATTGCAAAGATAGTACAGAGACTTCCCATCTACCCTGTACACAGTTTCCCCTGTTGTTTTCTGTGAGTATGGTACTTTGGTTACAGTTAATGAATCAGTATTGATACAATATTTTCTTTCTTTCTTTTTTTTTAGTTTTAATATACTTTTAAATTTAAGTATAGTTGATTCACAATGCTGTGTTAATTTCTGTTTTACAGCAAAGTGGTTCAGTTTTATACATATATACATATGTATATGTATATATATATACACACACACACACATATACATTCTTTTTTAAAATATTCTTTTCCATTATGGTTTATCATAGGTTCTCTGTGCTATATAGTAGGACCTTGTTGTTTATCCATTCTGTATATAATAGCTTACATCTGCTAACCCCAGCTTCCCACTCCATCCCTCCCCCAACCGCCTTCCCCTTGGCAACCACCAGTCTGTTCTCTATAACCACACCACAGCCCCATTTTAAACTCTATCCCTCCAGATACATTAACCATTTCAGGTGAGTGGTATTTAGGTTTGGGACTTTGAATTGACAACATGCTCCTTTGGTGATCAATACTGTCTCCCCTCATTTAAAAAAAGGTTTCACCTATTTATATTCAATAGTATAAGGACACTGACTTGAGAGCCATTAGAATGTCCTCAAGCAATAATATACGCATAATGTATTATTGGAATGATAATTTCAAAGCTGAATATGATTTGCATTAGTGATGGGTGCCCTTCCTGGGAGTGAAGGGGCACAGCCCAGCTTTGAGCATATGGATGGACAGCCTGGAATGGCTCATACCTGCCCTTTTCCTCCAGTGGATCACCTTCCTTAGTCTTAAGCAATGAGCCACTGTTATCCCCCTGGAATGGTTTCTTCTGTCTTGTCTTTTGTTCTTCCTCTCGACAGTTTTCCAAGTCCATCTTATTCTAATGGGGAAAACAAGGATAATCTTGAATATAATTTTTAAACACACTGGACAATACTCATGTTTGGCCATGGAATATCTGAAGCACTTTCTCAATCACAGTGACTACAATTTAAAGAACAGTCGTTCAAATTAACTGAATAGGGCTTCCCTGGTGGCGCAGTGGTTGAGAGTCCGCCTGCCAATGCAGGGGACACGGGTTCGTGCCCCGGTCCGGGAAGATCCCACATGCCGCGGGGCGGCTGGGCCCGTGAGCCATGGCCGCTGAGCCTGTGCGTCCGGAGCCTGTGCTCCGCAATGGGAGAGGCAACAACAGTGAGAGGCCCGTGTACCGCAAAAAAAAAAAAAAAAAAAAAAATTAACTGAATAGTAACTGATTTCCAATGATTTGAAATGAACATGTAAGCTGGATCTCTCTCAAAAGTTATCATAAAAGGGAACTGGCTAGAAAACCCATCTTTCAGAATAAAACAAAGTCATAGGATGGCTTATTTCAGGACAAGTGGCATTTGAGTGCCCGTGGGTTATTTCAAAATGCAGATTATGTAGTGTAACGTTTAAAAATTGTATAAAAAATTTTTAATCTGTAATTTAAATTTTAAAAATTTAAGTAAAAAACAAGCAGAAACTAACACACCACTGTAAAGCAATTATACTCCAATAAAGATGTTAAAAAAATAAAATAGAAATAAAAAACAATACACTTCAAATTTCGATATTTGAAAATGGCTGGTAAATACTGAAAAATTGTTGGACAGTGTAGAATTCCTTTGATGATGATACATAAAAAACTTATTTTAGAGTCTAGAAAATCTTTCATAATTATCATTGCAATATATGAAAGAGACATGAAAGACTTGGCTTTTGTGATAATCTTTGTATGTAACAGCAAAGATAAGCAATATCTGAGCTTCCTGAGTGATCATGCAATATCAAATTTGGTGAATTACTTTTGTACAATCTTCATTTGTATTAAGTTAAAATTGGATAATTTAAAAATTTTAGTGTATTGCAGCATATATTAATTGACTACAGAAATGACTAATATGACATATACCCAAGTGATATTATGTTTATTGCAAAATGAATTTATTCTGTTATTATACCATCAAAAACTAAAATGCAGATTATAGACTATCCAGGTGTTGGTATGACCAATGTCCACTACCTCCATGACCTTATTTGGGGGATATGGAGGTTGACCAGCCTTTCTGGACTCTCTCCAGACCTTGAAGACACACACATATATATATTCATGTGGAATTTTAAGAGTGATTCAGAAGAAACTTTCATGGAGGCCGGTGAGAGTGTATTGTTGGCATCCCACTGCTAACATCCAGTGCAAAGAGATGTATGGTCTGGCAGAGAGAAACATACGTCTGCTAAATGAATGAATGATGGGCAGTTAGAAAGACATTCCAGCACGTGGCATCACTAACCAGGGTCTTGCCAACCAGTGCAGAGACTTTGGTTTCCAGCCTGTGGGGGCAGGGCTGGCCTCAGTAATATGTTTACTGCTCTCAGGGATTGACTCTAGGGTTTCACCACGGCAATGACAGTATGATGGGGTACAATGGCCACGTAGTAGCTGACATGATTCTAGAGAAACAGCTAGTCCTGGATTTAAACTGGTGGAAAACTTGGCCTTGTGGTTTAGTACTTCTATTTTAGTTTTCTTATTTCATGAATTCCTTTTAATCTATGGTCTTACCATTGTCCCACTGCCTTCAGTCACAGAGGAGGATGTAGACAGCTGGTCTGCAGAACTTGAGGAAATAGTAAATGGAACCACAGTGTCCTCAATTATTTTGCGCTCCTAGGGGAAGGACAGGAATTAATGAAAGGGGGAGAAAGGATAAATCATATTTGTCAAGAGAAAAGTGTCATTAAAGAAATTTAAGGACAAACATCAGAATTATGTGTAAACAAGCAGGGCATAAAAAAAGGTCTTACTTTTAAAAAGCATGTAAATCAGATAACATGCTCTATGGGCAATGATTTAGAAATTAGCATTTAATTTAGAAAAACAGAGTCTTTGCAAGTTAATTAGTGTGATTCAAGAGGCCTAATTAGAAATGCTATTAGGGAAAGTATTATGCACAAAAATTATTGTTGAAGAACAAATTCACAACAATATTAATCATAAACAGATTTTGGATAATATATATAAAGTGTAGTTTCAAATTCTCAAATGTGGTCTGGTTTGTTCATCTAAAAATGAAACAAACAAAACCAAATTCTCCTCCCTTCTAAATCTCTTTAGTACCATACAGTGAATGCAGCAGTAAGGATTCACTTAGCCTTGGTATCAAAATTATCTTCATAAAAATTAATATTAATTCACTACTACAAACATGCTTGCCTCAAACAAACACACAAATAAACAAATTGATACTTTCATGTCATCTAAGACAAATCAAGAATCTGACCTTTGTGACTAAAGAAGAGATACAATTCTATTCTCCCCCTTGACCATGACTCAACACACCCTTACCACAAGCTAAACTTGGAAGAGTAGTAGTCTTTTACAGCCTATAGGATAGGACTCTTTTAAAAGGTTGATAGGGCTCTGTTGTGAGTAAAGAGAATCAGACATGCCCCATGGGTACATACAGCACAGACAGAAAAAGTGCTGATAGACTTTGAGGAATCAGGGCTTCAGGGTCAAATTCCTTCCGGGGAATTTCCTACCTCCTCATAGTATCTGCGCTCTTCCTCTTCCACCTCCTTTTGGGCCTTTTCCCATTCTTCCTTCAGCTTGTCCTGTTCCTTCCGGTATCTCTCCTGTTATGGAATTTCCATAGATTGTTCTGAACGGACCAGTGCACACATCACTGGGACTTTTCCCCCCGCTAAACCATCACGTACAATGTGTTGCAAGACTCTTCTTGCTGTAAGGTTCTGAAGCTAACCCATTCGTGCACCAAAAGGGAAATACCATTTTGTGGTACTCAGACATGTTAGGGACATAAAAATCCAACAGAGAACAATCTTTTCTGCTGTGGGTGTTTCATAGAATGTTCTTCAGATATATGAGTAGGCATTTGCTTATGGAAAGAGAAAAGATGGAAAGATTCTAAACGCTTTCTTAACTTGGGTTTTGTCCTCAGAGGTAGGTTAAACCAATAGTTTGCTTTTACTGGGCCCTTCAGAGATGAGTTTTGCCATTCCACTAATAGAAATACGTTGCTGTTGGGAGAGTTTAATAAAAGATTAAAAAAAAAAAAAAACCTCGCAGGTTTACAAGATAGATGATGGAGAAAGGTCCAAAGTGGACAGGACGATAATTAGCTGAGTGGCTGAATTACTCTTTGCTTGTGGCCATTCTACTAAAATGGAATCCTCCTAACTTTGTCCTCCTGAATTAAGAGTAGCTTTTAAACAGCCCATTAGAAGGCTTTGATATCAGAACTGCTACTATTGTTTTCAGGAAAAAATAGGACACTAGTCACCACTTCCAGAGAAAAAAATAAAAATACTCTGAACAGGAAAAGGATGTAAGGATAAGGAGAGCTTTAAAAATGTGACTGGAGTCCCTGACAGCTGACTAGAAGAGATGAATACATGGAAATGAAAACGAATGCTTAAGATGAGAACTGACACCCCTGGATGCCTTGAGAATGGCATCGCTGACATGACAGAGACAAAGGAATTGCTGGAGTATACTACGCACAGTCAAATAGTTTAGGCTGATTACTGTCAGTCCTCTCTCTGAGGCTAACATGAGTCTGTGCTTCCATCTTCTTGGGAAAGACACTGAGAATTCCTCCAGGTATTACTTGTTATGTTATTATCTTAGGAGCAAAAGGGCTTTATGGGATTGTCTGGAGCCTAATGTTCCTATTAATGCTCTGGCCAAACCACTGTTGGTCAACCCATGGTAGGCTTTTAAACTTTGGCTAAAAATTTTGTTATAAAACCTAATATTGTAAAGTTTTAGAGAGGGACTCCAAGAGTCTTCAGAATAGAGGAAACAGACCTTAAAACTTTACAGAAGATGAAAAACAAGCAAAGCTTCTTACATTTATTGGTTCTAGGAGCTTATATCACGTTTCCCTTACCAAGAGGATGAACTGATGATACAGGGGCCAAAGATGTGGTATATCTGTCCACACACACACACACACACAGACACCCTTCCTTCCCCATAAACACCTTGCCCCTAAGCTCACAACCCACACCTAAAACCACGGCCACCTTTCAAAGTATAACAGACACAGCACCACCATGGGAAACACAGTCCGTCTTCTTTACTCTGTGGAATTTCTGACTCCTGGTGGAATGGGCATCTGACTTCCAAGAGAACAGCAGATGACCAGGGCTGGTCTGGGGTCTCCCAATGGATCTAAATGTCCCAACAGCTCTGGGACTTTGCTGAACCTAGTTCTTTCTAAGAACTAGATTTTGGTATTGAAGGTTTACTCCTATGTAATTTTGAAAAGTGTCAAACTTAACGGGCAGACCTAGAGCCACACTACAATTAATTAACTATCTAGCTGACCTTTGCTCTCCACCCCTGGGAATTAAGCCAAAGGATTAGAACAAAAAGATAAGAAAAAAAAGTAAAATAAACTCGCATTAAGCATTGCTTTCTACACATCAGCAGAAAGTCACAAAAATAAATGAGATTTAACATTCTTTTTCTTTATGACTTTCGGTAAAATCAGTACCATTGGGAATATAGGGGAAAGAACATGAGTTTTAGAGTCACCCAAGCTTGGATTTGAAACGAAGCTCAACATTTGTTAGAGGTATGACCTCGGGCAATTATATAACTTTTTTTTTTTTTTTTTTTTTTTTTTTTTTTTTCGGTACGCGGGCCTCTCACTGCTGTGGCCTCTCCCGTTGCGGAGCACAGGCTCCGGACGCGCAGGCTCAGCGGCCATGGCTTACGGGCCCAGCCGCTCCGCGGCATGTGGGATCTTCCCAGACCGGGGCACAAACCCGTGTCCCCTGAATCGGCAGGCGGACTCTCAACCACTGCGCCACCAGGGAAGCCCTATATAACTTATTTTGAGCCTTAATTTCTTCAATTGCAAACTGAGATCAATAAGACATACTTTGATGAGTTTTATGAGAATGAAGTTAGGTAAAATATGTCACGCACCTACAAATATGCCAGTTCTGGCACACCCCAAATGCTCCGCATAGGTTAGTTTCTAAGGTTACTAGATTACTTTTTGAAGCTCTGTTGCTCCACAAAACTGGGATGAAACAAGTAGGAGCATGATAAGTTAACTCCCAGAATTTTTCTAGAATTGAAAATTAGAAGCTTTTGCTCAAAGATGGAGCAAACATTTCTACTTAAGGAAGAAGACCCAGGTCAACTTTTATTTCACATGTATGCTATCAATAACCTTCTGATAATTCCTTCCCGCTCCTAGTTGGACTGGAATTTGATTGGCAGCGAACAAGGTGATAAGTGGGTGGGTTGGCCCTTAATCAATACTTGGATTTTTTTCTAAGTGAAATGCTTTCTCCTTATGTTCATCAGTGTAACCTCTGGTGGGAGGTATTAGACTCAGAGCATTCTGTCTCATGGACACAAAATGAACAGACTTAGACTCAACGACTTCTGAGAAGAAGCTGATTCCATGTATTTCCTGGGCTAAACATCTATTTAATACAGCAGAAATTAAGAGAGCATCACCAAAAAGAAGGAAAAAAATAAAAAGCAGCAAACCCAGTCCTACCTGGAGCAAACGTTCCTGCTCCTGTTGCCATTTTTCCTGTCGCCTGCGTTCCTCTTCCGGGTCCCAAGACCACAACTTCAACTGTTTAGAATATAAAACCATGATCAGAACTGAGCCATGTCCTCAAGGCCAGGCCAGGACAAGGGGCACAATTAGCTCACGGTTTGACACCATGATGGACACACAGAAGCAGAAACCTTCCCGTATCTAAAGGTGCTCTTTGTTGGCAGAAACCACTTTTTTTTTTTTGCGGTACATGGGCCTCTCACTGATGTGGCCTCTCCCGTCGCGGAGCACAGGCTCCGGACGCGCAGGCTCAGCGGCCATGGCTCACGGGCCCAGCCGCTCCGCGGCATGTGGGATCCTCCCGGATCGGGGTACAAACCCGCGTCCCTTGCATCGGCAGGCGGACTCCCAACCACCGCGCCACCAGGGAAGCCCAGAAACCACTTTTTAATCCTAGTCCTTCTTTGGTTTACTTCCAATACGCTGGTATGATTCTGTGAACCTTTTCGGAGCTAACGAAAACGCGAAGTAATTAGCCACTGGCATGGGAAGGCTTTTGCTTTGTTTCTCTTAGAAGTGATTTCTTAAATGTATTCATGCTCCTAAGCATAAGACACTCATTCTGCATATTGACCCCGGGTCCAAGCAAATAGGAATGCTTACTTCAGCAGTACTGCATTTTGTGAGAAGTGGTGTTTGCTGTGCTACAGAACTAATCTTTTATACTGCTATTATTGCTTTTCCACCCCAGTTTTCTCTAAAGTGGGATCATTTAACTCACCAGTGTTCACCAGCATCACCAGAGATCCAGACAAGGGGAGTCCCTGATCAGGGCCCACAAAACAAACCCACAGACTTTGGTTTGTTTGGTCTTTTAAAAAAGGTTTTTGCGATTTTGAGAACCAAGTGAGAAAACGGGAATAATGGGAGGAGGATGCACGAACCAAAGTGGGCACCCAGGCCACGGAATATGAATGAGATTGAGAGGGTCTGAGGGGGGAAGAGAAATCACAGCTGGTCCCTGGGAAACCAGCAAAAGTGGGGAGGCTGATGTGTTTAAAGTTGGCCTCCCTTGTCACCCAGAGTAGGTGCTGAGGCAATCCAGGCTCCCCGATAACTGTGCTTCTTCCATTCTCTCTGTTTGGATGGGATAGTTTTGGGAGGCACTTAGAACTGTCTGGGAATGCTGAGGGAAAGAGCAGGGTGAGGGTGAAGGAACTAGGGAGGAGGGGGAGAGTCTGGGGCAGGGTGCAGGGCAGGCAGACTCTACCTACCCTGGCTGCCTGCGAAGCTGGACAGAGTCAGTCCTGTCCAAGGTTTAGATGGGTCTAGCTACTGCCCAAGATAGCTGGGCCAGCCCACCTCCCCTGCCCTGCCCCCAGTAATCCAGGCTACCACTCAGGTGCACAATGGCTGGCCCATCCAGGGAAGTCTCCAGGCTGAGAACACGAGCTAGGCCATGGCTGTTACTCAATTTTTAACATTATAAATATCTATAGCTTTAATGTATTTAGACATGTGAAATGTGGGCCTCGGTGGATACTCTTGCTGTGGTTCCTGCAAATGGTAGGGATGGTCACAAAAAGTCAGAGAAAGGTGGCCAAATCAGGGAGGGAAATGTATTTCCTATATGCCACTCTTGGGATTCATACTGCATATCCGCATATGAAAGCCTCTGACAAGTTATGCAGGAGAAAAACTATTTTATTGTATAAAATCCAGAGTTTCCCAAATTTCCTTGGATGACCATAAAATGTCATCTAAATATGGATCCCAGGTGGAAAATTCTCCTGGAATTAATGGAGTTGGAGGTTGGCTCCACTTGGCATTTTCCTAAGACTTGGAAGCGGTTTAAATGTTCAGACCCTCTCTCAGGGGCATGGCCCTTCTTTGACTTTTGATGAAAAGGGTGTGGTAATGTGAATAAAGCTATAGGGAGCCCAATGGGGAAAGTCCAACAGCAGGAAGATAAGTGCAACAATTAGAAATTATGTAGTTAATTTTCAGATTTCCCTAGGTTGCGATGGCAAGAATAAGTCAGGAGTAAGCAGAAACAGGAGGGAGAAGTATGGGATATGGGGATTGAGCACAGAAGAAAATATGGAATATTTGTTAGAAAGCAAGAAAGAAAAACAATGAGCATTTTCAGAGGAAGATAAAGAGGAAGAGACCACTGTGATAAAGAGGAGGGCAAGAGAAGTGGTCATGCTCCTTTTTCGGTGACTATTTGCTGAGCACTTACTTATGACCAGGTGGCATAGCAGGAGGCCAAGAGCCCCAGCCTCATGGAGCTTACAGCTGAGAGTGGGGATTGGGGGTGGGCTTGTGAGGGAGTGACCCATATGTAAACGATCCCCAGGAGACAGTGGGATAATTACCATAACAGAGATAGAAAAGGTTCCAGAGAAAGAATGCAGAGCATTTGGCACACTTTGTTCTATAATTTATCTGTTTACAGATCTGGATCTTTCTCTGGCCTAGGGGTTCCTTGAGAGCAAAGAGGGCCCTTTATCCTGCCTAAGTATCTCAAGACCTTGAATTTTTAGGTCTTCAGGAAATGTTCGTTGAATAAATAAATGGAATAACTTCATGCTGGGTAATGCATCCTCTTCTCTCCCCTTTGTAGACCCTATAGCTTTGGGCCACTTCACGTCTGAGCAAAACTGCCCCGAGTCTATTGAATTCAGACTAATCGAATGCTTACTTCCCCTCAACCTTCTCTTATTTTCCAATTTCTTTTAATTTTCCATTCTATGAAGAGCTATTTATCATCAAAAGAACATCAAATTTAGGTGGGTACTTTCGAGAATTCACCTATATAGGTCAGTCATTTCTCTCTTTCTTATTCTATTTTCCATACACAGAAATAAGAATGTATCTCTGTAGGACACCCTTCCTCTCCATCCCTGCCAGGGGGGACTAGAACAATTTGACATGGTTGTTCCCGTGTCATATAAAATGGAACTCAATGGGTTATGTTATACTACTCTTCAGATCTGTGCCATGAATGCCAGCCTTGGGGTCCTCTAGGGGGTCCCATCCTCTGTGGATGTACTCAGCTTCCCAACAAACTCAGGATTCCCAGTACTGGCTTAAGACTGAGCCTCCACAAATGGCTGGTAGTTCTGGAATGTGGCTGGAGATATTGAGGGGGTTTTGTGACGGGTGATGGGTCCCTTCTCCATTCTGCACAGGTACTTAGGAATTCCCAAAGTGAGACAATTTACCTATAGATAAGAACTGGTGTTGGCTATGGTGGGCCTCTTGGATTAGCTACTGGGGAGGATTCGTTCATGTATTGGGCACTGTGCTACAGGCTTCTGTGTACTTATTTCAAAGAAAGCCCACAACACTCTGAAAGTACTATTATCTCATTGTACTACCAAGGAAGACAAGGTTCAGAGAAGTTATACAGCACCTTCAGGGTCATATGGTTAGTAAATCTGTAATCAAAGGTGCAGCAGTGATTATGCAGCTACACCTGGGGGCCTCAGGAAATGCTACAGTTGACTGTGCCATAGAGGAAGGCTCCAAACCAATGCAAATTTCAGAGGGTGAGTATTCCAGGCCCAGCATTGGAAACACTCAGTTCATAGAAGAGTCAGGTCTATGGAGAATGTCCAGGTATAATTCAGCAGCAAGGAATTTCTACAGTGTCATGTGTCTTGGCATTTTAATTAGCAAGTGCTCTTTTTATTTCATCCAAATAAAGAATTGAAATCTAAATGTACAATTAATATTATTCAAGATACTGATATTCAAGATGGCGGAGGAGTAGGTAGACGTGGAGTTCATCTCTCTCCACATAGGAATACATCTATAGATGCAACAGTTCTCACAGAACACCGGCTGAAAACTAGCAGAAGACCTTGGACACCAGAAAGGACTATAAAGATCCCTTCATAACTGGAAGGGAAGCATTTGAGGCTGTCAGAAGAGGGTGAAGCAGCCAATCTGTGGCAGACGGGACAGAGTGAGAAATACACAGACGGTCCGTACCACAGCCCTACATGTCCCAGACTGGGACGTGTGTTCACAGGCTGCCCCTCCAAGAGCAGAGGCAGTGAGAGGACGTGTGAGCACCGGTCTTCACGGGGAAGCAGTAGGGACAGAGCCCGGCACCACCTCCTGGTTCTCCCTTTCAGGGAAACCAGGGAAACAAGAACTAGCAAGAGCTTGACAAATGCCTGGCTTTGAATTGGAGACCATTCACCTGCCTATTGTTTCATTCCTGGAAATTTCACTGCAACTAAGTAAGAAAAAAAAATACCTGAAAGAAAGAAAACAAAGAACAAAATACCCCAGAATTCCTAAAAAACAGGTCTTGGTGCTCTGGCCGGGTGTCAGGCCTGAGCCTCTGAGGTGGGAGAGCCGAGTTCAGGACATTGGTCCATCAGAGACCTCTCAGCCCCATGTAATATCAAATGGCAACAGCTCTCCCAGAGATCTCCATCTCAACGCTAAGACCCAGCTCCACTCAACGACCAGCAAGCTACAGGGCTGGACACCCCATGCCAAACAACTAGCAAGATGGGAACACAAACCCACCCATTAGCAAAGACGTTGCCTAAAATCATAATAAGGCCACAGACACCCCAAAACACACCACCGGACTTGGTCCTGCCCACCAGAAAGACAAGATCCAGCCTCATCCACCAGAACACAGGCACCAGGACCCTCCACCAGGAAGCCTTCACAACCCACTGAGCCAAGCTTACCCACTGGGGGCAGACAACAAAAACAACGGGAACTACGAACCTGCAGCCTGCGAAACAGAGACCCCGAACATAGTAAGTTAAGCAAAATGAGAAGACAGAGAAATACACAGCAGATGAAGGAGCAAGGTAAAACCCCCCCAGACCAAACAAATGAAGAGGAAATAGGCAGTCTATGTGAAAAAGAATTCAGAGTAATGATAGTAAAGATGATCCAAAATCTTGGAAATAGAACGGAGAAAATACAAGAAACATTTAACAAGGACCTAGAAGAACTAAAGAGCAAACAAACAATGACGAACAACAAAATAAATGAAATTAAAAATTCTCTAGAAGGAATCAATAGCAGAATAACTGAGGCAGAAGAACAGATAAGTGACCTGGAAGATAAAATAGTGGAAATAACTACCGCAGAGCAGAATAAAGAAAAAAGAATGACAAGAGTTGAGGACAGCCTCAGAGACCTCTGGGACAACATTAAACACACCAACATTCGAATTATAGGGGTCCCAGAAGAAGAAGAGGAAAAGAAAGGGTCTGATAAAATATTTGAAGATATTAAAGTTGAAAACTTCCCTAACATGGGAAAGGAAATAGTCAATCAAGTCCAGGAAGCACAGAGAGTCCCATACAGGATAAATCCAAGGAGAAACACGCCAAGACACATGTTAATCAAACTATCAAAAATTAAATACAAAGAAAAAATATTATAAGCAGCAAGGGAAAAACAACAAATAACATACAAGGGAATCCCCATAAGGTTAACAGCTGATCCTTCAGCAGAAACTCTGCAAGCCAGAACGGAGTGGCAGGATATATTTAAAGTGATGAAAGGGAAAAACCTACAACCAAGATTACTCTACCCAGCAAGGATCTTGGTTAGATTCAGTGGAGAAATTAAAAGCTTTACAGACAAGCAAAAGCTAAGAGAATTCAGCACCACCAAACCACCTCTACAACAAATGCTAAAGGAACTTCTCTAGGCAGGAAACACAAGAGAAGGAAAAGACCTACAATAACAAACTCAAAACAGTTAAGAAAATGGTAAAAGGAACATACATATCGATAACTACCTTAAATGTAAATGGATTAAATGCTCCAACCAAAAGACATAGATTGGTTGAATGGATACAAAAACAAGACCCATACATATGCTGTCTACAAGAGACCCACTTCAGACCTAGGGACACATACAGACTGAAAGTGAGAGGATGGAAAAAAGATATTCCATGCAAATGGAAATCAAAAGAAACCTGGAGTAGCAATTCTCATATCAGACAAAATAGACTTTAAAATAAAGACTATTATAAGAGACAAAGAAGGACACTACATAATGATCAAAGGATCAATCCAAGAAGAAGATATAACAATTGTAAATATTTATGCACCCAACATAGGAGCACCTCAATACATAAGGCAAATGCTAACAGCCATAAAAGGGGAAAGCGACAGTAACACAATCATAGTAGGGGACTTTAACACCCCACTTTCACCAACGGACAGATCATCCAAAATGAAAATAAATAAGGAAACACAAGCTTTAAATGATACATTAAACAAGATGGACTTAATTGATATTTATAGGACATTCCATCCAAAAACAGGATATTACACTTTCTTCTCAAGTGTTCATGGAACATTTCCCAGGATAGATCATATCTTGGGTCACAAATCAAGCCTTTGTAAATTTAAGAAAATTGAAATCATATCAAGTATCTTTTCTGACCACAATGCTATGAGACTAGATATCAATTACAGGAAAAAATCTGTAAAAAACAAAAGCACATGGAGGCGAAACAATAGACTATTAAATAACCAAGAGACCACTGAAGAAATCAAAGAGGAAATAAAAAAATACCTAGAGGGCTTCCCTGGTGGCGCAGTGGTTGAGAGTCTGCCTGCCGATGCAGGGGACACCGGTTCGTGCCCCGGTCTGGGAAGATCCCACCTGCCGCAGAGCGGCTAGGCCCGTGAGCCATGGCCGCTGAGCCTGCATGTCCGGAGCCTGTGCTCCACAACGGGAGAGGCCACAACAGTGAGAGGCCCATGTACCACAAAAAAACCCGAAAAAACCCAAAACCTAGAAACAAATTACAATGAAAACACAATGACCCAAAACCTACGGCATGCAGCAAAAGCAGTTCTAAGAGGGAAGTTTATAGCAATACAATCCTACCTCAAGAAACAAGAACATCTCAAATAAACGACCTAACCTTACACCTAAAGCAGTTAGAGAAAGAAGAACAAAAAACCTCAAAGTTAGCAGAAGGAAAGAAATCATAAAGATCAGATCACAAATAAATGAAAAAGAAATGAAGGAAATGATAGCAAAGATGAATAAAACTAAAAGCTGGTTCTTTGAGAAGATAAACAAAATTGATAAACCATTAGCCAGACTCCTCAAGAAAAGAAGGGAGAAGACTCAAATCAATAGAATTAGAAATGAAAAAGGAGAAGTAACAACTGACACTGCAGAAATACAAAGGATCATGACAGATTACTACAAGCAACTATATGCCAATAAAATGGACAACCTGGAAGAAATGGACAAATTCTTAGAAAAGCACAACGTTCTGAGACTGAACCAGGAAGAAACAGAAAATATAAATAGACCAATCACAAGGACTGAAATTGAGACTGTGATTAAAAATCTTCCAACAAACAAAAGCCCAGGACCAGATGGCTTCAGAGGCGAATTCTATCAAACATGTAGAGAAGAGCTAACACCCATCCTCTCAAACTCTTCCAAAATATAGCAGAGGGAGGAACACTCCCAAACTCATTCTACAAGGCCACCATCACCCTGATACCAAAACCAGACAAAGATGCCACAAACAAAGAAAACTACAGGCCAATATCACTGATGAACGGAGATGCAAAAATCCTCAACAAAATACTAGCAAACAGAATCCAACAGCACATTAAAAGGATCACACACCATGATCAAGTGGGGTTTATCCCAGGAATGCAAGGTTTCTTCAATATATGCAAATCAATCAGTGTGATACACCAGATTAACAAACTGAAGGAGAAAAACCACATGATCATCTCAATAGATGCAGAAAAAGCTTTTGAGAAAATTCAACACCCATATATGATAAAAAACCCTGCAGAAAGTAGACATAGAGGGAACTTACCTCAACATAATAAAGGCCATATATGACAAACCCACAGCATCGTTCTCAATGGTGAAAAACTGAAATCATTTCCACTAAGATCAGGAACAAGACAAGGTTGTCCACTCTCACCACTATTTTTCAACATAGTTTTGGAAGTTTTAGCCGCAGCAATCAGAGAAGAAAAAGAAATAAAAGCAATCCAAATTGCAAAAGAAGAAGTAAAACTGTCACTGTTTGCAGATGACATGATACTATACATAGAGAATCCTAAAGACGCTACCAGAACACTACTAGAGCTAATCAATGAATTTGGTAAAGTAGCAGGATACAAAATTAATGCACAGAAATCTCTTGCATTCCTATACACTAATGATGAAAAATCTGAAAGAGAAATTAAGGAAACACTCCCATTTACCACTGCAACAAAAAGAATAAAATACCTAGGAATAAACCTACCTAAGGACACAAAAGACCTGTATGCAGAAAACTATAAGACACTGATGAAAGAAATTAAAGATGTTACAAACAGATGGAGCGATATACCATGTTCTTGGATTGGAAGAATCAACATTGTGAAAATGACTATCCTACCCAAAGCAATCTACAGATTCAGTGCAATCCCTATCAAACTACCAATGGCATTTTTCACAGAACTAGAACAAAAAACTGCACAATTCGTATGGAAACACAAAAACCCCGAATAGCCAAAGCAATCTTGAGAAAGAAAAACCGAGCTGGAGGAATCAGGCTCCCTGACTTCAGACTATACTACAAAGCTACAGTAATCAAGACAGTATGGTACTGGCACAAAAACAGAAATATAGATCAATGGAACAGGATAGAAAGCCCAGAGATAAACCCACATACATATGGTCACCTTATCTTTGATAAAGGAGGCAAGAATATACAAGGGAGGAAAGACAGCCTCTTCAATAAGTGGTGCTGGGAAAACTGGACAGCTACATGTAAAAGAATGAAATTAGAACACTCCCTAACACCATACACATAAATAAACTCAAAATGGATTAAGGACCTAAATGTAAGGTCAGAGACTATAAAACTCTTAGAGGAAAACATAGGCAGAACACTCCACGACATAAATCATAGCAAGATCCTTTTTGACCCACCTCCTAGAGAAATGGAAATAAAAACAAAAATAAACAAGTGGGACCTAATTAAACTTAAAAGCTTTTGCACAGCAAAGGAAACCATAAACAAGACGAAAAGACAACCCTCAGAATGGGAGAAAATATTTGCAAACGAACCAACTGACAAAGGATTAATCTCTGAAATATACAAGCAGCTTATGCAGCTCAATATCAAAAAAACAAACAACTCAATCCAAAAATGGGCAGAAGACATTTTTCCAAAGAAGATATACAGACTGCCAACAAACACATGAAAGGATGCTTAACATCACTAATCATTAGGGAAATGCAAATCAAAACTACAATGAGGTATCATCTCACACCCGTCAGAATGGCCATCATCAAAAAATCTACAAACAATAAATGCTGGAGAGGGTGTGGAGAAAAGGGAACCCTCTTGCACTGTTGGTGGGAATGTAAATTGATACAGCCACTATAGAGAACTGTATGGAGGTTCCTCAAAAAACTAAAAATAGAACTACCATACGACCCAGCAATCCCACTAACTGGGCATATACCCTGAGAAAACCATAATTATAAAAGAGTCATGTACCACAATGTTCATTGCAGCTCTATTTACAATAACCAGGACATGGAAGCAACCTAAGTGTCCACTGACAGATGAATGGATAAAGAAGATGTGGCACATATACACAATGGAATATTACTCAGCCATAAAAAGAAACGAAATTGAGTTATTTGTAGTGAGGTGGATGGACCTAGAGTCTGTCATACAGAGTGAGGTAAGTCAGAAAGAGAAAAACAAATGCCGTATGCTAACACATATATATGGATCTAAAAAAAAAATGGTTCTGAAGAACCTAGGGGCAGGACAGGAATAAAGACGCAGATGTAGAGAATGGACTTGAGGACACGGGGAGGGGGAAGGGTAAGCTGGGACGAAGTGAGAGAGTGGCATGGACATGTATACACTACCAAATGTGAAATAGATAGCTAGTGGGAAGCAGCTGCACAGCACAGGGAGATCAGCTCGGTGCTTTGTGTCCACCTAGAGGGGTGGGATAGGGAGCATGGAGGGAGATGCAAGAGGGAAGAGATATGGGGATATGTGTATACGTATAGCTGATTCACTTTGTTATACAGCAGAAACTAACACACCATTGTAAAGCAGTTATACTCCAATAAAGATGTTAAAAAATATATATTATTCAAGATACTGATTGTGAGCAGGAATATGACCCAGACAGCATGGGTCTCCCAGAGAAAGTCCAGGCTGGGCCCTGTCTGCCGATGATACACTGTGTTAAAGTATTGCCTTCATTTAAAAAGCTGATTTTGAATGCCTACGGAAGTTGCATATTTTATTACTAATTCCTTATGTCACATTCATTTTGGTTGTTTCTTTTAGATTTTACTTTCCTGACTCACCATTTTGCTTCCAGGCATGATAACAACTGTGCAAAATGATAATCCATCTCTTTCTCTATGATTCAACTGACAGCATTATATCCGACAAAAATATTCTTTTACAATCAAAAGTTTGGAGACCGTTTTTGATTGAATCCCCTTTAAGTGAATCAAATACCTTATAAATTAAAATCACACTAAATGCATGATCTTATTCCTCAGTAGGAATTACTTACAGGCGTAGTTACAGGTGACTTTTCACTGCTTGGAGAATCCACTGTACAGAAAGAAAGGAAAAAAGATCACAATGTGAGTAGCTTCTAATTGTCTTTCTTTTTTGATCGTCTCAGTGGAGTGTGGTTCCTATGTCAGCTTCAGACCACCTTTTTTTGGTTAGCCAAGAGCATTAGAAAATCATGATAAAGCAGACCCCTGAAGCAGCTTGTACCCATCACCAAGAGAAGTTATGACCAGTGTAATATGATTGATCACATCAATTAGCACCAGGTACTACATTATAGGAAGCGAAATCTATTCCTATGAGTGCTCATTTTAAGGCACCTTGCACTCTGGCTTGACTGACCAGTTCCCTCACTGTCTGACACAGAGAAGGATCACACAGAGAGAGGCCAGATGTCATCCAGGAAGTAGAGAAGGTGACACAGTTAACAAGAGGACCGTTACCAGTTCCAGGTAAATGCTTCTAATCTTTGTTTAAAAAAAAAAAGAAGACGACCATAAAGAAAGAGGTGAATATTATTTCTTTGGATTTTCAAAATCAAAGTAAAATTCTGCGAATTTCCCCCAATTTTAGTACTGATAACTGGCACTGACATCAATGAACCAGCTCTTTGCTAACTGTGTGCCCCTGGAATCAGAAATGAAGAAAAGTACCAGATATAATTGGTTGCCCACAACATGGATTTTGCAAAAAAGAAATAGAGCTCCCCAGTATGCATTTTACCTGACTGGGAGAAAAACCGGGAACGTCGCCAAGAGTTCTGAACTCTCAGCAGAACGCTGGCAGTGCCAGGCGACTCTAGATCAGATGGCAGAACAGAACAAATAGAAAAACCATGAAAACAGGGCTGAGACTTGAATAGAACCACACTCCCAAGTACTAATGGAGGTTTGGCTGTCATCAGAACAAGGATTGAGAGTGAAAGTATCCAAAGTACAAAATACCTCAATAAAATGCACACAAAACCCGAAGATGGGGGCTTCCCTGGTGGCGCAGTGGTTGAGAGTCCGCCTGCCGATGCAGGGGACGCGGGTTCGTGCCCCGGTCTGGGAGGATCCCACATGCCGCGGAGCGGCTGGGCCCGTGAGCCATGGCCGCTGAGCCTGCGCGTCCGGAGCCTGTCCTCCGCAACGGGAGAGGCCACAACAGTGAGAGGCCCGCGTAACGCATAAAAAAAAAAAAAAAAAAAAAAAAAAAAAAAAAAAAAAAAAAACCCGAAGATGTGGACAAAAGTCCATAGATGGGCCAGTTTATGCTATTGTTTGGTGTTGGGTGGGAGTTTAGGAGCTCATACTTAAAGGTGATATTGTTAAGATGCTGAATCTCAAAATGATGGGATGATGTGTGACGTAAGGGCAAAGTGCACAGTTTACGTTGCTTTTGGAAAGCACTAGAAAAGTATAAAAGACAGCAGAGATGAGTTCAATTATTCTTACACACTTTATAAATGTTATTATGGAAGTCTGTGGTGGCAGTTATATACGTGTGTAGTAAAAAGATGTGGATGTGTGTATCTGTAATGGGGTGGCATCAAGCAGACAGTAGCTGAAGGCAAGCATTTGCATCCTTAACCTAGATGCTATGCTCATCTGTCATCATTCTCAATGCAAATAAAGACAGCGGTTTTTAAAATGTGCACACATTTTCCTGAAACATCAATTCAAGATACCTTTCTACTATTGGGAGACAGTTGAGAAAAGGAAATCTGTCCTCTTTACATGTAATTTTATGAATGTTTTCAGAGTATTTAAAGGTTATTTATGCACATGGGTATGTTTAAGGGAAATCTGTGGAGCATCGCTAGGGACCCCACACATCTGCAGTAGCCTGTCTGAGCAGTCGAGAAACAGACCACTTGGTGGAGACGGTGGCATCATCACTGTCCTGGGGAGAGAATGTTAGGTATGGCTCCAGGATTCCTGATCCTGACCCTACAGCTTCTTTGGACTTGATGTGCAGCCTCTGACTAGTCACTTAAATGTATGTTGACTTTTTTTTTTTGTTTGTTTGTTTCTGCGGTACGCGGGCCTCTCACTATTGTGGCCTCTCCCGCTGCGGAGCACAGGCTCCGGACGTGCAGGCTCAGCGGCCATGGCTCACGGGCCCAGCCGCTCTGCGGCACGTGGGATTTTCCCGGACCGGGGCACGAACCCGTGTCCCCTGCATCGGCAGGCGGACTCCCAACCACTGCGCCACCAGGGAAGCCCCTATGCTGACTTTTTATAGCTGGGCAAAGCCCTATACTCCCAACCCCCAACTAAAGACAAATCATGTCTTTTAAGACTACATTTATTAGAGGCCTTTTGCTACTTGAAAGATAGGAACTTTATACACTCCAAACAAGTATTAATGTTATTTTCACATCTACCAGTGATGTTTTTGGTACACAATTTAAACATATGCTTCAAGCCAGTGGTTTCCAGAGTGTGGTCCCTGGATCTGCAGCATCAGCATCACCTTTGGGAACTTGTTAGAAATGTAAATACTGTGGCCCCAGCCCAGACCTACACAATCAGATGCTGTACGGGTGGGGTCCAGAGAGCGGTGTTTTAATTCATCCTGCAGGAGACCCTGCCACATCTCAGGTTTGAAAATTACTGCTATGTCTCTACAATATAAACACTCCTATTTTAAGGAGAGCATTTAAGAAGGCTTTATTCCTGCCTGGAACCTTGCTTTATACTTCTGCTCTTACTGCAACTGTTCTGCAGCTACTAGATTATACTGGGGTGCTTATCAGGTGTTGAGCTAAATGCCTTGGTTTTTTTTTTTTTTTTGGTTTATCTCATTTAATTCTTCCAACAACCCTATGAGGTTGGTACTGTTATTATTTCCAGTTTACGGGTGACAGAGGTTAGAGAGAACTTGGTGGGTAAGATCATACAGATTAGAACTCGAAGAGCCAGAATTTGAAGCCAGGCCTTCTGTCTCCAGAGCCTGCAGCTGTAATTACAGCTTCCATGAGCCAGACAAGAGTATGGAACAGGTGTATATATAATCCCATCTTGAAGAATGATTTTGGAAATGCTCTAGTGCCACTGAGTTTTATTTTTCTTTCACCTTAGATAAAGCATGAAGTAAAGTCCCTTAATTCAACAGCACATTTTACAAAATCGAAATGCCTTACAACAGATAATTAGATGTAAAAATATCGAAGACAATAAAACTAATTAATATGGCTTAAAATATCTATTTCCTCTCTCTATTACTTATATACACAATTAAAAAGTGCTAGAAATAGGGCAGAATTAAAATCTAAATGTGACCAATTGCTGGCCCAGTTAGGAGAGTTTACTTTTGTCACTTCCCTTCAGGACAGTAGGGCTGACGAATTTAAATCAAATGCTTTGAAGACGGTATTGAACTTGTTTCCACGTTAAGAAGCTAGTGATCATCAGTACCTGTACCAATTATTTCCCTCCCGAGTACTTCCTGTTATGCAGATAGAGCCCAACTTATCTCCCAGCCGTCAACAAAGACTAATGGAAGCCAAGTAGCATTCTGCCAAAGAGCTGCCCATCCTTGAAAAGAAAAGCAACAAGTCCCCAGCCACAATGACCCTGTACATCCTCTCTTTGCCTGGACTGATAGATCTATAAAGTGTACTGGGGAAAGCACGTTAAAAAAGAAAAACAAGAAACCTTATAGTTCTTGCCTCCTGAACTCTCGCCGTTTTCACATCACATCAGTAACTCACACCAGTAAAGCCCGGTGGTCTGTCTCTTGTGAAGCATAGTCCCTATGGATCATGGAATCTTCAGGACCCATCCCCCTACTGTTCACATCCCTCAGGCTCCTTTCTGGTGGTTGTGGGTGCCTGGGGTTCTTACCAAGATAAACGGATTCAAGTTGGGCTCTTAAAGAATAAAGGGGTGAATTCACAACCTATACATGGCCTAAAGGCACTTGGGGAGTTTGCAGTGGCCATTGCCATTTTAAGACCTTCATAGGCCCTAAACGCCCATATTTTTCGAGGCCATCCCTCCCTAAATTATACCAAACATGTTAAAATGTATCAAACATGGGACAAAGTGAGAGAGAGGCATGGACATATAAACACTACCACATGTAAAATAAATAGCTAGTGGGAAGCAACTGCATAGCACAGGGAGATCAGCTTGGTGCTCTGTGACCACCTAGAGGGGTGGGATAGGGAGGGTGGGAGGGAGATGCAAGAAGGAGGAGATATGGGGATATATGTATATGTATATGTACAGCTGATTCACTTTGTTATAAAGCAGAAACTAACACGCCATTGTAAAGCAATTATACTCCAATAAAGATGTTAAAAAAATAAAATAAAATAAAATATATCAAACGTATGAAATATATTAAGGTTTATCCTCAGCCTATATATATATATGTGTTCCATATAACTATATATTCTAACTGTAAAGAATTTTTGGAAAGATTAAAGTTTCT
The DNA here is from genome assembly GCF_008692025.1 of Phocoena sinus. NCBI lineage: Eukaryota > Metazoa > Chordata > Mammalia > Artiodactyla > Phocoenidae > Phocoena > Phocoena sinus. The sequence continues at coordinate 67,043,401 of NC_045767.1, read as the reverse complement.
GGCTCTGAGTAACACATTTAATCTGTGATCATGAATGTTTCTTGGTAATCATCATGAACAGCCAGGAACTATTATGGGGCAAGAAAATCTGACTTTCTTCCAAAATCACTGTCAAATTAAATGAATAATTTAGGAAGACTAGACAATTAACAGTTAGTGAACTTGACATAATATTAAGATCATAAACTCTTTATTAAAGTTATTGATTTTTAATTTTTTAATTTTTAAAATATTTAAGAGCCAATAAAAATTATTTTCGGGTATCAAATACTGGTACAGGCCCTATTGTGCCCACAGTGTCCGGCTGACAAAACGGTCTTGGCAGCTGGGGTTCCTGGCTAAGCCAAACAGAGACTGTAGCTCCAGACCTCCATTCTGAAGTGATTAATTCAGCCATCATGGACTCTGGCAAACCCAACGGCTAAAGGTACATCAACATAAAGGAAGTAATCTGCCTTGAAAATGAAGAATATTTCACTACAAATGGGCCCAGCAGAACACGTAGAACTGAAACAAAACACTTCTATCTTTTTACCTTGAGAACTGAGATTTGGCAAAGGTAATTGGCTGCTTTCAGGCATTTTGTCCAGAAATGGAAACGTCAGGGTTGCTTCTGGTTCTGGAGATTTTGGCTTTACCACCTGGATCATGGGCAACAGACATAAATATTACAAGTATTGTCCATTACTAAATGCACAGGTGAAATAAAATTTAAGGATCCATGGCTACAACAAGTCAAGAAGCCCAAACATTTAAATTGTAAATGGAAAATTTTGCCCCTTCTCCAAACCCCTTCATGCTTTTCTACATTAATAGAGAGGCCAATTTTTCAGAGAAATCAAACTAGAGCATAAAAATTTCATGATCATGTTTCTTCAAACTCAGAGGACAATATTCCATATTTGAGATAATACATCACTCTGTTTCATGTTCTTATTGGGATCAATCACGGTTTCTCTTCTTGGTACTACATAATACTGAATTTGTAATGTCAGGAAGTGAGATGTTCCACATAAGATTTAAAAAAAATCTTACTATGTAAGTATTAAATATTAAAGTAACATTACCTTCTAATGGGCATTATTCTTGAGACACTACATACTCCCCCCAACAAATTTACACAAAGCACATTAAAGACAATATACTGTGCTTGTTGACAAAGAAGCATTATTGTAAATAACCATTATATCAAACAGTGCCATAGCGATGATGCCCTTAAGGGATTTTTGAAGCATGTTAGACCATATGACCTTATGGTAAATAGATCCAAAGTTACAGGCTTTAAAAATTCTTATGTTTGCTTTGTAAAAACAGATTTTTCTTGTTATTGCTAGTTAATTTTAGTTTGTTTCTCCCCAATCGGAAGGGCCTTTGGTAGAACACCCTCCTTCCGATTTGTTGCTTCTAATCAACTGATTTCTGAAAGACCAGATAACCAAACTAACGACCAAAATAGAGTCAATGGACTCTGAGCAGAGATCGGAATGAGGAGTGTGGCTGTATCAGTTCCGATGTCCTTTTAGCTGCTTACAGAATCTTCTCTGATTCACTGGCTGGTGGCCATGAAGAGATTAATTTTATGGCCAGTGGGCGAGTGAGGCTCCAGAGCATTTGTTTCATCATGAGTTGATCTCTTATTTGGTCCTCAGGATGATTTAATGTCTAGAATTTCTCCTCAGTAAGATTTTATTTTTCTTGATGAATAATATATTCAACCCTAACGGAATCTTGAAGAAAATACAGTTAATTGCTCTGCATTACAGAGGTCAACCAGATGTCCAAATGAACTTCAGTGTTAAAACACGCAGCAAAACCTAAGGCCTAGATTTACCAAAGTTGACAACCCTCAGATCTTAAGCTCATACCATTTCCTCCATAGTGGAATTGACAAAAATATGTTTCGGTTAATGCCTGGTTGTAAATGAAACAGTTAATCTCAGCAGAAATGCTCAAAATACCCACTATGTAAAAGGTCAGCCTGTGTGCATTGGTACTTTGTTTTATAAAGGTAACACTCTCAAGTGAAATCAGAAAATAAAAGCTGTTGCAACCACTGTCATCATCTTTCTTTCTCTCTTTCTCTAAAAGTTAACTGTAAAGTAGAGAAAGGAGAAATTCACATGTTGTGAAAAGCATTGGGTTCAAAGACCATTATTCCATTTGCTAATCGTCTAGCAGAGATTCTTAACCTGGAGTCCACAGAAAAGAAGTCATGTGGTTATACATATTTCGTACTACTTGATAACAAGGAAAACTTGGTAATGCTGTGTATTTTATGGTTTAAACAATATTATTCTGAGAATAATGTTTACCAGATAGACAAAGGGTCCATGATGCATGTACACGCGTGGGCACACGTGCAGCGTGCCTGTGTGCACAGCACACATACACACAGAGTTAAGAACCCCTGAAAACAATTTTTTCCATAGTAGGGTAGCCATGACACTGGGGGTCCAAAGATGGATCACATAGATGAGGTTACACAGATGAGGAATGCAGATGAATATTTTTTATGCTATGGTATCCATTTTGTTTGATTTTAAAAATATTTTTTCTAGCAATGTTATGAGTTTTCCTTTCATTTTATATTTACATAGGAAAAAAGGTCGATTTGCAAGAAGAATAAATAAATAGATTACAAGTGTAATGTGGATCAGGCACAACCTGCAAGGGCAGAAAATCCTGTCTGCCCCCAACGCTTTTCCTACAGTTAGGTTCTTCTGTTCAGACCTCCAGACCATTTTTTAATTCTCTATGTATGTATGGGGGAGTAGCTAGAGTCTGAAATCCCCAAAAGGCATCAGGGAAGCAGGCATTTTTGGGCTCCACCAGGCATACAGCATCTCAGCATCTTAAGGCCAGGGGCTGTGTCTTATTCACTGTTGAATATCCAGTGTCTGCAGAGTGCTTGGCACATAGTAGGTGCACAACCACTATTGGTTGAGTAGATGATAGATGAACCAGAACTAGAAGTGGTAAAATTTTCACTCTAAAGTCAAATCCAAATTTAGGTTTAATTTTTAAAGTTGGAATATCACCACATAAAGTATCCAGTATGCAAGTCAGTTGTACTCTATCTTGGTGACCCATCAGAATCACCTGGGGACCTTTTGAAAATACAGATGCCTGAGCCCTGTTCCCAGAGACTGAGATTTATATGACCTGGTATCTATTAAATTCTAAAGGGTAACCAAGGTTGAGGACAAGAGGTACAAAAGATGACTTTTAGACTGTGCCTGAAAACAAACTAAATTGATATGAAAGAGATGAGACTCCAAACAAAGAAGAAATTTAATAAAAACAAGATGTTAAAACCCATTATATCAGAATAATAATTTTCTTGTTTCCTTGTTATTCAAGTTCAGAGGCATCAGAAGTACCATTACTGTAAAACAGGTAAATATCGGAAAGAGAATGTGGAGTAAGTTACAAATAAGCAAGCTCATGTACGGCAAACTAAAACCTAACTGCAAAGCTTTATAACAGATATCTATACTACATTTTTCTTTTAAATGTATATAATTTTTATAAAAATTTTTATTTATATAATTTTTATAAAAAATTTTATAAAAATTAGCCATTTAAAATAAATTTAAAAAGATGTTGAAAGAATATATACACCACTTATTATTAATAGAGAGGTAGGTTTCAGTGACTTTTTCTCTCTCTTGCTCTATTTCTATGTTTTTTATTTATATATTTTATGTATACTTACACATACTATTTGATAGATTTGTTACATATTTCCATGTATATCACTGTAAATATACATAAATAGCTATAGGCTGAATGTTTGTGTCCCCCCAAAATTCATATGCTGAAACCCTAACCCCCCCAAGGTAATGGTATTGGGAGCTGGGCCTTCTGGGAGGTGATTAGGTCATGGGGGTGAAGATCTCATGAATGGGACTAGTGATGGTATAAAAGAGACTCAGGACCCTTGGCCCTTCTGCCAAGTGAGGGCACAGCAAGAAGACAGCCGTCTGTGAGTCAGGAAGTGGGTTCTCACCAGAGGCTGACTGTCAGCGCCTTGCTCTTACACCCCCCAGCTGCCATAACTGACAGAGATAAATTTCTGTTGTTTATAAGCCACCAAGTCTGTGGTTTTCTGTTATAGCTGCCCAAGTGGACTAACACAGACATCTTTCTATATGTAGTTACATTTTTTTTTACAATGAACATGTATTATATTTGTATTAAGAAAAAAAAATACAGATCAAAGGTAGGAAACAAGATCAGGAGAGAAAATAAATCTTCATTGCAAAATGGTGCCACCATAGCAGCCAGCAGTAACATGAAGCCACGTGAATCGTGGACTTAACGGCTTTAGTCCACCTCACCTTTTGTGACAGCACCAGTTCCACCTTTCCACTCATTTCGTTTTCCGGTTTTTTCTGGTCTTTCTCTCCTGGCACCTCATTCTTCACCTGGGGGCTGGAGGAAAGCTCCACGAAGGCCACGGTCGGGCTGGATCGAGTCACAGTTGATGTAAAATACTGTGGCTCTGAAATGGAGTTACATTCAGAAACATAAAGAACAAGATGAAAACCATATAAAGGCTCGTTGGTCCTGCCATGCCAGGAAGTACACTGAGTACATATCTTGCCCGGGGCAACACGGAGCTGGATTACAGTGTGATGAGAGGTACAAAAGAGCTTCAGGTACTAGAATTCTCTAGGCTCTTTCAAGATATTATTAAAAAATAAAGCAACATAAAACACATCAAAGAACCCCACTATGAAAAACTTAAGTTCTGAATAAGAGTCCCAGTTTACATATGAATAACACTACATGAAACAAAATGCTGGCAGGAAATATTACGAGAGGTGGGTTGGACAGGTGAACATTTATAGATAATTTCCATCCAAACTTCTTTCCAAATGAGGGGCAGCCTGACTCTTCCTTTTGTATTTCAATGTTCCTTTTTAACATCATGTTTTCATAATTGGAATGTGTTAGGGATTGTGTGGTTAAAATCAATATAATGCAATGAAAATTAAGTGTTCTCGGGTATACAAAGAAGAATTTGGTACAGTCTAAAGTGGGTGGAAAAGTCACCACCTGAGGGGGCATATCAGAATGTGGAGGTACAGTCTAGTTTGAAAAAGTATTCACTAAAATTTTTAGTAATGACTTTTAATTTACTTTACAATGCCATTTAAAAAAAACTTGGTATTAGAAAAGGGTGAGAGGTTTTCATGTTTATCAAAAGAAAAAATGTGTTAAAAATATCGAGAAATATTACTTTAGGGAAGAGTGGGTTTCTATTCATACTCACTGTTCATATTTGTGGCATTACTTTATTCTTTCAAACTATTCATTGGGTTTACCCCTTCAGCATCTTTTTTTTTTTTTTTTTGTGGTACGCGGGCCTCTCACTGCTGTGGCCTCGCCCGTTGCGGAGCACAGGCTCCGGACGCGCAGGCTCAGCGGCCATGGCTCACCGGCCCAGCCACTCCGCGGCATGTGGGATCTTCCTGGACCGGGGCACGAACCCATGTCCCCCGCATCGGCAGGCGGACTCTCAACCACTGCGCCACCAGGGAAGCCCTCAGCATCTATTTTTATGATATATTTTTAATCTGTCTTATCTATTGTTGTTACTGTGTGTTAAATATAACCCTCAGTTTTTAGCATTATTGATTAGGGGAAATATAACTCTCTTATGATGACGGAGATAAACTTTCAACAAAATGAGGGCTTCCGAGGTGGCGCAGTGGTTGAGAATCCACCTGCGATGCAGGGGAAAAGGGTTCGTGCCCCGATATGGGAAGATCCCACATGCCGCGGAGTGGCTGGGCCCGTGAGCCATGGCCGCAGGGCCTGCGCGTCCGGGGAGAGGCCACAACAGTGAGAGGCCCGCGTACCAAAAAAGAAAAAACAAACGAAGTAAGGCAGCAAAAAGCATGGGTTCCTGTTTTTTTTTTTTTTTTACAGCAAGATAAATCACTTGGTCAGAATTTCCCCCAGGAAGTCACTAGGTGGCAGCACAACCACACCAGTCACAGAGCCTCATTCACTACCTTTTTTATTTTCATTCTCTTAAGAGTTATCACGCTTTACCTTAAAACTAGTCTGTTATAAAAACAAACCTGAGGAGGCAACTTCTGTATTCCCTTTTTCTGTTTTTTCACCGTCATTCTCATCTTCTTGACTGTTTGTTTCAGTTTCTTCAGTCATTGCCTAAAAGAAAGATATTTTTCCACCTTGAACACATTATCCCTTTGAAGGTTCTAGAAGGTAAAGGATTTCTTTCTCTTTTTTCCAGTAGTAATTTTCAGGCCAACGAGGTGAGCTGCCTATATGAATTCACTCTTTTCTATTTCCAGTGGTGAAAGGCTGGGTTTGTCGGAAAGAGACGTTCCGTGAAGGAGAACGTAAGTGCTGGAGCAGAACCATGTTATGAGGGCACACAACCCCACTACCTCCCCACCTCCTCTGACTGCCTCTTTTTCCTTCCTTTCACTATCAGTTTTTCAAAATCATAGTTACCACTCTCTTGCTTCCAAACGGCTTTACAGTTGGCTTAGGGTCATATCACCAGTGAAAAAAATATTTGTTTCAAGTTGCAATTAACCTCTCAGCAGCTTGTCTTCAGCACAGATGCTGGTGGCTCTTAGCACTGTGCATTTTATTCTTGAAGTTCTCTCCCTTTCTGGGCTCTCAACAACTTTCTGTTACCCAACTTCTTATATTCCACACCCCCCCCCCCATCATTTCTGAAAGAAACTGAAGAAGACACAAAGAAATGGAAAGATATCTTGTATTCGTGGACTGGAAGAATTAATACTGTTAAAATATCCCCATTACCCAAAGCAATCTACAGATTCAATGCAATCCCTCTAAAAATTCCAATGGCATTTTCCACAGAAATTGAAAAAAATAAACCCTAAAATTCATATGGAAATACGAAGGACCCCAAATAGCTAAAGCAATCTTGAGCAAGAAGAACAAAACTGGAAGCATCACATTTCCTGATTTTAAACTATGTTACCAAGCTGCATTAATCAAAACAGTTTGGTACTGGCATAAAAACAGACACATAAATCAATGGAACAGAACATCCAGAAATCAACCCACACTTTCATGGTCAACTAATTTTTGACAAAGGCACCAAGAATACAAAATGGGTAAAGGATAGACTTTTCAGTAAATGCTGTTGGGAAAACTGGATATCGACATGCAAAAGAATGAAATTGGACTCTTACCTTACACCATACACCAAAATCAATGTCTAAATGGATAAAAGACTTAAAAGTATGACTGCAAACCATAAAACTCCTAGAAGAAAACAGGGGGAAATCTCCTTGGCATTGGTCTTAGCAATGATTTCTTGGATTTGGCACCAAAAGCTCAGGCAACAAAAGCAAAAATAAACAAGTGGGACTACATCAAACTGAAATGCTTCTGGACAGCAAAGGAAGCAAATAACAAAATGAGAGGGCAATCTATGGAATGGGAGAAAATATTTGCAAATCATACATCCAATAGGGGATTGATATCCAAAATACAAAAGGAACTCTTACAACTCAATAGTAAAATACATCAAATAAACCAACTTAAAAATGGGAAAAGGACCTGAATAGACATTTTCCCAAAGAAGATATACAAATGGCCAACTGAAGTCATATACATGAAAAGATGCTCAACATCACTAATCACCAGGGAAATCAAAACTACAGTGAGATATCACCTTATATCTTTTAGGGATTGTTATTATCAAAGTCAAAAGAGGGACTTCCCTGGTACAGTGGTTAAGAATCCGCCTGCCAATGCAGGGGACGTGCGTTCGAGCCCTGATCGGGAAGATCCCACATGCCGCAGAGCAACTAAGCCCGTGCACCACAACTACTGAAGCCCACGCACCTAGAGCTTGTGCTCCGCAACAAAGAGGAGGCACCGCAATGAGAAGCCTGCTCACTGCAACCGAGAGTAGCCCCCGCTCGCCGCAACTAAAGAAAGCCCGCGTGCAGCAACGAAGACCCAACGCAGCCAAAAAATAAATTAAAAAAAAAAAAAAGTCAAAAGATGGCAAGTGTTGTTGAGAATGTGGAGAAAAGGGAACCATTGTACACCGATGGTGGGAATATAAATTGGTACATTATGGAAAACAGTATGGAGTTTCATCAAAAATTTAAAATAGAACTATTATATGATCCAGCAATTCCACTTCTAGGTGTATATAGCCAAAGGAAATGAAATCAGTATCTCGAAGAGATATCTGTACTCCCATGTTCATTGCAGCATTATTCACAATAGCTAAGATATGGAAACAACCTAAATGTTGATGGATGACTAGATAAAATATGTATATATTATTCAAACATTCTGATATGTAAATATTACCATTATATGCACAAATATCAATATTATACACACATATATAATGGAATATTATTGAGCCTTTAAAAAGAAGAAAATCCTGTCATTTGTGACAATATGCATGAACCTGGAGAACATTATGCTGAGTGAAATAAGTCAGACACAGAAAGACAAATATTGCATGATCTCAGTTATATCTGGAATCTACAAAATTAAAATTAAAAAATGCCAGACCCGTAGTAACAGAGAGTAGGATGGTAGCTACCAGAGGCTGGGGCATGGGGGAAAAGTGAAGGGGAAAAAAAAAGTAAAATGATAGTTGCCTGGGTCTGAGGGGAGGGGGCCATGGGGAACTATTGTTTAATGGGTACAGAGTTTCAGTTTAGCAAGATGAAAAGAGTTCTGGAGACGGATGGTGGCAATGGTTGCGCAATATGAATGTACTAAATACTACTAAACTGTACACTTAAAAATGGTTAAGATAGTAAATTTTATGTTTCACTTTACCACAATTAAAAATTGGAAAAAAATTTGTAAAAAAAAATTATTTGCAAATTTTCAAAGTTAAAAAAAAGACACAAGGAAACTTTAAGCCACTAGCCTTTCAAGCTGCTAAAGAATTTTATAATAGCATCTAGTGGCAAAGACATGCTTTTTCTTTTGGAGGACGGGGTAGTTTTGACATCTTCATAACTAGATGAGCACTTTCTAATGACGGATAACAGTGTATCAATTCTGGAAGAACATAATATTAAATTAACATGCACCTTTAAAACCTTAGGAAGGAAATAAGCATCATATTTATACTACTTAATGGATTTTGTAACTTTTAAATACATCAGGAAGCCTGAATTGAAGCCCTTTAAGAGACTTAATGAGTAGAAATGGTTAAATAAACCAAAGTCTCTTTTATTATAGTGAAGTTACATATATATGTTCTCTGTGTGTGTGTACACTGTTACATGAACAACTGACATGAGAGTAGTATTTTAAGACCCACCAGCCTAGTATTACAACAGAATAACCTGGGTTTAATAATTTAAAGTGTCCCCCCCACACACAGAAGTATTAATACATAGTGTTTTTTGTTTTATGATGTTAATATATAAATAGTCAGAGATACTGATTTTTAATATATAAAATACTGTCTGAAATACTGATTTTCATGTTTTCTCCCCAAATGGATTAGATTATGGAAAACTATCTGAGGTTGGGAAACAAATTTGCAGTTAAATATTGATGTATGATGCTCTTGAGAACACTGGTGTTTCCAGTGACTGGGAAATAAGTAACTACAAAAACAGCCAAAGCCTTCCCAGCCCAAACATGAACAAAGAAATGGACATATTTTATTAAATCTTAGATGCCATCAAGTTTAAGTTGTATTATTTTAGGTACTACTAAGAAAGAAAACAAACTACTAAACAAACTAAATAGGACACACTACTGATTATAAGACATATCCTGAAAAAAAAAAAAGACATGTCCTGATTTAGAGATGCTCAAGTGTGGCAAGTGTGCCCCTTGGAATCAATGAAATAAGATAATTCATGAAGTCCTTTAGACATAATTTAAAAAATTTTATTTATTTTATTTATTTATTTTTGGCTGCATTGGGTCTTCGTTGCTGTGCGCAAGCTTTCCCTAGTTGTGGCGAGCAGGGGCTACTCTTTGTTGCAGTGTGTGGGCTTCTCATTGCCGTGTCTTCTCTTGTTGCAGAGCACGGGCTCTAGGCGCACAGTCTTCAGTAGCCGTGGCACGTGGGCTCAGTAGTTGTGGCTCACGGGCTCTAGAGTGCAGGCTCAGTAGTTGCGGCACACGGGCTTAGGCTCCGCGGCATGTGGGATCTTCCCGGACCAGGGCTCGAACCCGTGTCCCCTGCATTAGCAGGCGGATTCTTAACCGCTGCGCCACCAGGGAAGCCCTAGACATAATTTATAACGCAGAAGAGACAAAGTCCTCAAGCACTACTTCAATAAGGATGATTTTTCTAGCACACCTCATTTCAGTAATATTTTACTTATGCATGACTAATGCAGAACTTCGATTTTCAAGAATACTCATGTTTCTGGATGCATTTTTATGTGGCTTAACACTCAAATACTGAACTCCCAGATGACCCAATTTATCTTCCCTTAAAATTATGTTTTAAAGGTTATACACTGTTGTCACTGTAGCCATGGTCAATATTTACTAGATTTCCCACATGTCAGCACTCGATGTGGATTATCTTTCTTAGTCCTCAGAGCAAGCTTGTAAAGTATGCACCAATATGATTCCCTTTATACAGGTGAGGAAGCTGAGGCCCAGGAGGCTAAGTCACTTACCCAGAGTCACATTGCTAGTAGGCAGGGGAGGTAGGAACACTGACCTGTGCTGGTAACCTCAATGCTCCAACATCTGGACTTGGAGTCACACCCACTGCCAACTTCTCCCCAGGTATTTAAAGGTTTTGACCCATAAGATGCAATCCAGAACCTGAGTGTCCCAAGTTTATTGCTGAAATGATTCAAACTGCCCTTTCCATGCCCTTTCCTTCTCATCCATTCTACCTCATCCTTTCCATTCTACCTCTCATCCGTTTATTATGCAAAAGATGAGAACTCTCCGGGATCTCTCGGGACAGGGGTCAAGTTAGCCAAGTCTCCACTTCCCAGGGCAGCTTGAGACCAGACCACCCCCAGCCACCACCCCGTCTTGAGGCTTTTGATCCAGTCCAGGTTCTGAGGGGGGCCGGGACCCAGCATGGTATCTGACATAGAGCCAACATGTAATCCATGATAGGGGAGCGAATGTTAGATGCATTATTTACGAAATTTATACTGTCAAGCTTACTTTAAACGCATACTAGTCATCAAAATCAAGCTATTACTAACAAAGTATTCAGGATAAATTAAGAGAAAAAGCAAGTTACAACAAAATTTGAATAACATGATCCCCCCAAAATCTTTTATATACACTGAGAAAAAGAGAAGGATGCACATTTTAAAAAATCTTAACTTCTGAGTGGCTGGAGTAATAACTAGTTTAAATTTTTTTATGGTTTTCTATATTCTGCTATATATATATATATATATATATATATATATATATATATAGACTATATATAATCAAGGGAAATCCCAAAGCCAGTTTAATTAACTTCTGTCTGATACTCCATTCTGAAATCTTGTTACTTTTGTACTCACATCATTACTTCAAAGGTAATGAGTTCAAAATTGGCAGTTTTAACCAGTGCCGATGGACTCAGAGATTTGCCTGAAACGAACCTGTCTTGCTGGAAAATGTGCTTTATGGCCCACACTTTCCTTTGGTTATAGCTGAAAAGAGGAGAAGCCTTCCCTTCTCCAACTGGTAATACTGTCTCAAGAATGAAAATAAAAACAGATCCCTGGACATGAATGAATGAGAGCACAGAAAGGTTACAGGGGCCTAAGCCGGGAGTTGGCGTCCCCTTGACTAAGAACACCATCTAAACTGGCCCTGGTGCCAGACCGAGCCCTGAGGCCACAGGTGGGAGGTGGCAGTTTCCTGGCTTGAGAGGGACATGGTCTAGCCACAGATCTGCCTGGCTTTGGGCTGTTCTTTTAACAAGAACCTTACTGGTGAACCAGCCCAGAGAGCGTCTCTGTGGAATGAATTGGATATATGAAGCAGGAGAGGACAAATGGTCCTGAGACCCAGGGTCTGAGTGGTCCTGTTTCTAGGACAGAGGAGGTATGAAAGCTTGGACTGATCATTTAACCTCTACGGGTTGGAAGGTGTGATGTCCAAGGTCCTTACCTGAGCTGCTATTCGGTGACTCTGACTGATTGTCCGGCTCCAGTCCTGAAGAACTTATCTGGACGCAAGCCTGGAAAATCAGTCTATTTATGTCTTGGCACCAGGACCCAGGTACCACATATGTCATGCATATGTTTCCCTTTTTGCTTTTATATCACCAAATATCTATTTTCACTGGTTGAAAGAGGATCTACGTGGAGAATCAGCCTTTCCACTCCTTAAACTTTTTCTTCTTGCCTTAAACTTCTCCAGCCAACAATGTGCGGTTCTGACCCAGGTTTGATTTTTTTATTGTTCCTGATGTATACTATCTTGAAGTCTGTAAACGCTTTCAGACCTAAACATCTTTAATGACTTAATTAGAGTATTAAATCTAAGGCTCTTGCAACTACTTCTGGATGGAGTAAAACAGTTTCTAGAGAATGTCTGTTGACATTTGACATCTAAAAGGAATCTGCAGTTGGTCACAGTTGTAAGGAAAACAGCACCTACTCAAATGCCTTCATCCTGCTCTCACTGCAAAATGAAATGTTTCAAGAAAGATCTGATTGTCTGTTTTCCTGGATCAGAAAACATTAGTAAAGTACTGAATTTTCAAGAGGAAGGCCTAGAGCTTTGTCAAGGTGGAAAGATCTTGTTACTTAGTTTGAGAAACGCAGATGAAGTTGTTTAGATCCCTCAGAGCTGAGTCTGGCCGTTGGCCCATGAGGGAGAATTGCCACAGACCCGGTGGGAGGGTGCTGCCAGCGCAGAGGGCATGCAGGACATCGGTTGGGATGAGCTGGCAAGAAGGCGCTCACAGGAGGTCAGAGGGTGAGAGTCCTGGGGGTTTAGGTGGCAGAGGGAAGCCAGACTTGGGAAAGAGTGAATAATAGGAGAACCAAAAAGAGCTGCTGGAAGAAGCGTGTGAGCATCTGCAAGGGCAATCGTCTTCTGGAAAAAGCTGTTCATGTCTGTTTGCTTCCTAGAGAATTACAGCTGGAGCTACTGACGGGCTGAGTTGGAAGACAACATGGAATTTATCCCATTTGTTTGAAATTCACATCTGTTCAATATGGTGATTCTGATGACCTTACTTTAACCTAAAAAACTTTGCACCTATCACCCTTTCAGGCTTCTGAAAAATATACGGTAACTTTCTTTCTCCCATTTGTTGAATGACAATGTTAAAACTAACTTAAGGGCACCTCTGTGAGTCACTGTGACATCATGCTAAGTGCTCTATACATATGAATTCTCACGATAACCATCAGATGCCGATACTATTATTATCCTTATTTTAAATATAAACTGAGGCTCGGGGGGGTTTGGTCTTTGACCTAGTGCATGGGGTACTTTAGGTATTTTAGGAAAGGGTCATTTTTGGCAACAACAAGGCAGGAAGAGATTCAAAGACAAGTATAGCTCGCAGTGGATCAAGAAAACACTAGACTATCTTGAAGGGAGACATTTCTCTGTAGGTCACTAAACAGGATAAATTAGTCCTTAGATTAAAAGACCTTCCAAATTCTTTTCCAATCCTGGATTCTACAAGTCTAGTATTTGTGCTGTGATATGATTTTCTTACAGAAGCCAATATTTTAAAATGCAAAAAAAAAAGTGAGTGTTAGATTTCCATTGGGAAATATCTCAGGGATAACTGGGAGGGGCCGTGGGAGCCCCGATCCCTCTGGGTGGAGTGTATGGCATCTAGTCACCCTCATCACCTCTTAGCCCTGTGATCCCCTCTTGAGGTCTTTGCTTCTGCTAGTCACAACATGTGGAACAGCTTGCTTCCCCACTCCATTCCAATGCAAATCCTACAAGTTGATTTTGAAACTCACATAAAACCTTCCCAACTAGACTAACTGCAGCCTACAATGATCTTACCCGTTCCTTGCCATTTTATGTCCCTCTAGGCTTCTAACCCTGTTTTCTAGCACTTAATTAAATATTATTTTATATACTTTGCTAGTTGCTTTATGAAAATTGCTCTCATAGCAAGTTTATGAGTTTCCTTTTCAATTTCAAAAATGGGCCACAGAGTAGGTCATTTACTCATGCTTATCAGGTAACGGACAACCATCGGCACAACGGCTATCATGATCTCATTACCTTAAAGGTGATTCAAATGAGGATGATCTGGAGTTTGTCAGTCTCAATAGATATAACCAGAGTATTAAAACTTAATAACAAGCCAAACTTAATTTAGGATCTATTTCTAAAGTAAGAGTCGATGGTCCCAAGAGTTTCTAATGAGAAAGATGAGGTAGAAGGAACCTGAAGACATGACGTCATATGCAAAAGTGGTTGTGCTGACCCAAGAGGCTGACCCTCCAACCTCACACCCCGTGGCCCATTGCAGTGTGGTGCCCACCCTTCTCCGCCACTCAGCCTCTCCGTCTGAATTAATGCTCCTGCCTACTGGTACTGTGCCCTTTGAATAGTTCCAGCTACCCTGAAGGAACTGTGACATTTTAGTGGTGGGTGAGGCTACTCCTTTGTAAAAAGTATATCTGTTGGGAATGCAGTTTTGGGAAGAAAGACACTATTTAAAAAGAAGAACACTATTCCTTTGACAGCCCCACAGAATGGGGCAAATGAATTAGAAACAGCAAATCAAGGCAAGCTGGTAAAAAGGCCTGGGAGGCTGTTGAGTGCAGCCTCCTGTTTTAAGCTGGTCACCATATTTTGCCATGACCAATGAATTCTACCGTTTCAATGGGAATATACTGGCTGAAACACAGTCAAGAAATGCTTTTCCTGGAACATGGAGAAGGAAGTAAAACGAGGAGTAGGTTTAAAAATGGCTCTTAGGGGATCTCCCTGGTGGCGCAGTGGTTAAGAATCCACTTGCCAATGCAGGGGACACGGGTTCGAGCCCTGGTCCGGGAAGATCCCACATGTCACGGAGCAACTCAGCCCGTGCGCCACAACTTCGCTCACCACAACTAGAGAAAGCCCACGCGCATCGAAGACCCAACGCAGCCAAAAATTAATTAATTAATTAATGAAAAGAAAACGGCTCTTAGGATAACATATTATAAATGGAAAACTTTTGGTGTCATAAGTTGTAAGCGAGTATGAAGAGCGTTTTAGCTAAAATTTCATGAAGTGCAGCTAACAACTTGGCTCGAAGTCTGATATATACAGGTAGTTATCTACCCAGAAAATAACGTAGTAGCCCCTGACATGGTTAATTCAGGAGCCTAAAGTACTAGACATGAGGTAAATAAATGCTATGACCTCTTCAGAACCACTAGGGTTTACTGAAATAGAAATCACTCCAAACTAGGCAGTTTTTTCCAGAGTAAGAGACTCCCAGGCTCTTCCATGAGATTAGACCTCAGGCTGCCTAGGATCACGATGGTTTCCAGAGAAAAGTCCACAAGGCCACCTTTTGATTAGGGCTTTCCTTGTTATACCGTATATACTTCTGAAATAACATGATTTCTTTCAGATCATCTAATTTTGCCTCTCTTGAAACTAGATACTTTTGGGGCAATGTAACCAATGTGACATCTTTCAATCCATCTTCTCTTTGCCATTAGAGAGTATAGCAGTACAACTACTGTTAAGGTGGAAAATGCCTGGCAGTAAGAGACAATAGGCTATTTTCTTTTTATGTTGCTCATTGTAAAAATAAGAAAATTAGTAATTATTGAGAATGAGTATTTTTTAAGGGAGGTTTAGTAAAACCCCCTTTTCTTCTGTTTACGATTCCATATAGGATTGATAAAGCTTTTTCCCCAATGGGTTAGAAGCTTCGAACAAGACAGATTAAATAGTTGGTGTGGGAAGTTTAGACCTTATACCATCTGGTCTCTTTACTTATTCCTTTAACTTCTGCTGGTAAAAAATCTATTTCGCCAAGGGCAGGGCTCCTCCCAGATTCAAACAACAAAATGGTCAGAGGGCAGAGGTAAAGGTAGAGAATGGACACGTGCCTGATAGCAGAGCCCTTAGGATTTGTTCTTGGAATTAATCTACTGGGCCTGACTAACCCCTGTGTACCTCTGTTTTGGGACCAGTGTGGCTCCTACACTGTTGTTTCTCCAAAGTACAAGGACAAAGAACTGTGCTCAACAGTATGTGCAAAGGGCCTGTGGCCTGATGGACAGAGTAACCAGATTGAGTCATGGAAAGGTACTTATGAAGGGAACTTAGGAAACACTCATCATTAAGTGTGGCAAAAGAAAAATAAGAACAGAATTACTAACTGTCCCAGAAGAGCAATCCTACCACTGCAATGTCTAACTAATTGGGGGAACTTATTTAAATTTAAGAGCATAAGTTCATGTTGACTCTACTAGTAAAGTTCCCACACTCCTAGCAGAACTCAGTCTTCCATCTCATGATAACTCACAAGAACTCTTCAGAGGTGGTAACATTCATGCAAATGAAAAGTAGAATTAAATTCCAGGTTGAGGGATTCAGCCTGTGCCTTGATCACAAAACTTTTCTCCTAGAGACCAGCAAACATGTTACCATGGTGAGGAAGTTATTTTGGTCCATTCCACTTTGAATCTCTTTCTAGGGCTTGAGCACTGCGAGGAAGAATTAAATCCTCTCAACTCCTCTGCGAAAACATATTTTATTCTTCAAAAGACAAATCCTGGAGATAAGAAAAATAATATCTAGTCCTCTGGATGGGTTTAGCTAGCTGGGTCATTTAACTTAGCCCTGGAGCTGGAAGACGAGTTTCCCTCTGGACCAAACTTTTCTAGGTGCTGGGGGAAAAAATTGTGACAGTTTCCCCCATCCTTTATAATTCCAACCCAAACACTATAAATTAAAACCGCAGAAATCAGCCTCTGGTGAGAACAGATAAGGCTGAACAGAGTCTGATTCTACCCCAAAAGCCAGCCTGTATCTGTGGTACTGACAGTTGGGGTTTGATCAGCAAAACCAGCACAAACCCTGGTGAGAGATCTAAGAAAAAGTGTAATCTTCTTGATGACGTTTTATACTCCAAATAAGCAAATCTAATGTTATTTTGAGTTCTCTCTTCTGCTATTCTTGAATTACCCTACATTTTTCAGCTTGGCCATTCAATAGTACTTCTAATTACACTGGATTTCAGGGGCTAAACCAATAAAAAAATTAATTTGATTTTTAATGAGTTTTTTCAAACTAATAAGAAAGATGCCCTTTTATACATATTGTCAAGGATGGAAAGTCAGGTTCTGGTGGCACCAGTTATTTTCAAATTATTTTAACAAGTCTGATGGGGTCCTGAAAAGACAGAAATGAAGGTATTTCAGAGATTTATTTCTTTTTCTATAACACTAGACACCAATCGCAGGGGGACAAGAAGAAGGTTTTTACTCATAACACATGACACCTTCTGTTATATTCCTCTGTTAGGGCTGAACTGTGTCCTCCCCCCTATTTATATGTGGAAGTCCTAAAGTCAACTACCTCAGAATGCGACCTTATTTGGAAACAGGATTTTTGCCGATGTAATTAAATTAAGACGAGGTCATACTGGAGTGGAGTAGGTCCCTAATCCAGTATGACTTGTGTCCTTATAAAAAGGGGAGATTTGGACACAGACAACACACAGGGAGAGTGTCACGTGAACATCAAGGCAGAGATCAGGGTGGTGCATCTACAAGGCAGAGAATGCCAAAGACTGCCAGCAAACCACCAGAAGCCAGGACCAGATTCTCCCTCATAGACACCAGAAGGAACCAACCCTGCCAACACCTTGACTTTGGACTTCCAGCCAGCAGGACCATGAGACAATTAATATCTGTTGTGTAAGCCACTCAGTTCGTGTCACTTCGTTATGGCAGCCCTAGCAAACCAATACACCTTCCTAGAAAGAAATGATCGTTATCAAGACCTACTTATTTTTTTAAAAATAGATTATTTCACATTGAAATTATCCCGAAGAGGAAAAAGAAAAAGTTTGCTTCTTACCGTCAGCTCTTGGGGAAGAGAACTTGGCTTCTTTATGTTGATCTCAATGCTACTGCTGTCTTGTTTCAGCTCCATGGGGGACCCATGCACTCTGGCCACACCTTCAAACATCTGGGATTTGGTCAACGAGGGGGCAAGTGCCACGGGGGGACACTCTCTTTCCTTCTCCTCCTCGTCAATGTGAACCGTCTCTCCATTCATGGTGACTTTCCCATCTACCTGTAAAAACCGGAATGAACAAGAACATGCTATTCCCCAGCAAAAGACTATAACAAAATAACACGTTCAGAATCACCTTAAATCATTAGCATTTAATAATCACGGTCTACGGGGCTTCCCTGGTGGCGCAGTGGTTGAGAGTCCGCCTGCCGATGCAGGGGACACGGGTTCGTGCCCCGGTCTGGGAGGATCCCACATGCCGCGGAGCGGCTGGGCCCGTGAGCCATGGCCGCTGAGCCTGCGCGTCCGGAGCCTGTCCTCCGCAACGGGAGAGGCCACAACAGTGAGAGGCCCGCGTAACGCATAAAAAAAAAAAAAAAAAAAAAAAAAAAAAAAAAAAATAATCACGGTCTAACAAAGAATAAGGTCTTTTATATGCTTCGGTCAGTTCTAGAAACTAGGGCTCCTCTAAATGCCATCTTTGAAGGCTTCTTTAAAAGGTGGTCTGCCTTCTCAGGCTGCTTCACGCTAGAATACGTTTCATGTTCACCTTACTGTGGGTCTGCTTTTATTTTGCAGTATAGAAAATCAAGGGCATATTTGGGTTCCAGTAATTTTTCATTTACTTTCTGACTGCTAATCCACAACTCTGAGACTTTTTTTTTTTTCCGATCAGTGTATTAAATTAGGCGGAGCTCATCTTAGATCAGGAATATTTCACAGGTTATCCTGTCATGGTCAGGAGCAACGGGTACTTTTTGGAAGCTATCACGGAGGGCAGGGAACCTGGTGCTATGCTATGTGACAGTAAATCCCTATTTCTAGTTAACCGGACCATCTCAGTTTCTTCAAGAAAAAGAGGCCATGCCTATTGAGATATTTTTGTTTTGCACCCATGTCTAGGGAGGGTGGTGGGAGCGAGAAAGAAGGAGTGACAGTGGTTAGCCTGGCTTATGAAAAGGCATCTAGAAATCTCTGTCTTAAGGTCTGACAGTATGTAGCATGGTCCTGAAAAGAAGCTCTGCAGTGAGACGGCCTCAGAGTGAGTCCTGGCTCTACTACTTAACAGCCATGTAATCTTCAACCTCGGTTTCCTCACCTTTATGATAACAGTATTCCTTAATGATGCTGTTACGGTGATTTTACGGATTAATATATGCACAGAATTTAGAACAGTATCTGACACATTGTAAGTATGTAAATATTAGCTGTTCTTCTTACTAAACCTTCAAAATCTTTTAAAAGGACTAACAGAAGGGCAGATGCTAGTTATAGTTTATTTACCCTAAGTCAGTGGCTTGTACGTCTATTGTCTGTGATCCATGAAGTTGAAATCAAGACTGAACGCACACACGTAAAGATAACTGAAACGAAGTTTTGCAAAATAATATTTACCTTTTTTTATGTGTGATGCACTAGGCTGTTTTTTAAACATTGTATTCTATTCTACCTCCTTTTTTTTTTTTAAAAAAAAAAAAGAATGCTGATTCCAAACCACCAAATTGATTTCATAACCTAGCAACAGGTGGCAACTCTCAAGTTTGAAAACACTGCCTTAAACCATTTTACTTGCTCTTCCTTTACTCGTAAATCTGTTGTACTAAGAAACTGAGCCTGTATTCCCTGTCTCCCGCGCCCACCTCCCCCCCACAACACACACACACACACACGCACACGCACACGCACACGCACACACACACACACACACACACACACCCCTTAGCTTCAGTTCTGGCATTATCTGGCAACAACTGTTCCATTTACATACTACCATACTAGTGGGTCCACCCACTCAATGGTGGGGCTGTGAACAGGGCTGACAGCCATCAAGACCTACGATGAGTTGAGGGCTCATTGGTGAGCCCCAGCTCTGAAAGGATCTCTATCCAGTTCCTCAATCCACCTCTCCTGAGGCCTCCACACTGTCTTGCCACAATGGCAAGGGACTGGGTTTTCTCAGGGCCAAAGTCTTGCCACGAAGTCATCTATCCTAATTCTTCTGTTTAAATGATCATACTGCGCTGTTTATATCAAGGATAGGAAGCGGACATCTGGATTAACTGATCAGCTGCCTTGGATACCAACTTAAATGTATTCCCTGTCCCTGTGCTGGGCCACCTCAACATCAAACCTTCCTTCATGAAATCGCAGACAGTACATCACCGTGGGCCCTAGGTGAAGGACAGCTGCTGAGGTACTTAGGTGGCCTGCCGAGCACATATGATCATGTGTATATCTGTGTGTGCACGAGTCTGCATGATGAGTAGCTCATCTTCTTAGGAAAAACTTAGTGTGTTTATTCAATAAACAGTTGCTGAGTGCCTAGGCACCTATGCCAGGCACTCAGGATGAAGCTATGAAGGACAAGGACACAGTCCCTGCCCTTCGAGGGATAAACATCTCAATTCAACCCAGATGAGACAGCCAGGACATTTTTCTTTTGTTTCATCAAAGCCTAAGGCACAGATTTTGAAGATACATTCAGAGTTATCTAAGCGAAAGTCAGAAAGTGTGGTTTGGTTCCCTCTGAAATTCAACAGGAAGATACATGGCATCCCACTGCTCAATTAGTTTAGTTTAGCAAACTTTCTTTACAGTCACATGTCCGTGTCTGCTACTGATGAATTCCACCTGTCTTCTATTATGAACCCATGTGGTGTGCAGGGACAATCAGAACTGATTTTTCTTTATAGTCAACATAGCTTGAGACAAAGGATGAGCACTTCCTCCTGATGTGAGGGAAAATACTAGAATTTGAGGAAGAAAAAAGACGTTTGACTGTCTTAGATTCTTCGGTTCTGGTACATCACTTTACACATTCATTGGCAACCCCTCCATCCCCCAAAACAACATACTTTCTTCCCACTTAAAAAATTAAAAAAAAATCTGTCTCATCTGAGAACCAAGTACATCCCATGTATTCCTTGTATTCTTATTTTTTTGTATTGTAGCATCTTTTTAGATATGATGGTAGTTTCTTCCTAAAAGAGAGGTAGCTGTATATACTTCTATTTAAGCCAAAGGCAACCAAAATTTTGTTTTGAGGAATTTGCAATACCTCCAGATAGCTGGAGATACCTAGGGTGCTGCTAAATTAGGGTTTGTTATGACTACTATAGAGAGACCATGCCATCATATCCAACTATGAAACAGACATTGCTCATGGAGATGACTCAACCACCAATCTCACGGAAGCCCTTCAGTATTAAAAACAGGAATTGAGGGGAATCATCTACCCCTGAACTATTTGCAAACCAAATCTCAGAGACACATAAACTTCACAATCATACATGTTAACACATTTTGCTTTTGTCTGATAAAAACAATTGCATCTTCTTGAGACAAGATGCTTCCTTCCAGTGATTATCTGGGGTTCAGTTTTGGTTCTACCCTTAAGGAGCTCATCCTACCTTGAAGGTCTTCAGGACCTCTTGAGAGTTTTTGGGCTGGGAGTAAGGCTTGGGTGTCAGCATAGGCACTGCTTTGGGAGTGACAGTTTTGCTTGGAGACCCACTGCCTGCTGACATGCTGGCATCCAGTACACTGGTACGAGCGATGGTGGTTTCCACGGTGGCAGTGAATTTGGGTGGAGACAGTGACTGTTGCCGCAGGTATTTCATGGGGTTGGGGTCATTCAGGAAGGAGGATAAGTTTGGCTCTGTTGAATGGCTTCTTTCCAGAATTTTTGGCATCTCCAAGCGTTCAAGAACAGCTTCGCTGATGGTGAACCTCTCGATGTACTGTTGGAGGATCCTTTCCGCCTCCTCCTGGGACCGTGCATTCTTGTATGCCTCATGCAACTCCCTCTCTCTCCGCTCCCTAAAGGATGGGCATGGGAGGGGAAGCAAGAACAAAGGCAACAGTCACAGGAATTGCAAAGCAGACCTTGGTAGAGCTGAAGGAAAGTATACAAACAGGAAGTATAATATTGGTGTCAGAGCCGTGGTGATAACCAACAATTTTTAGGAAAAGCACATCTAGATAATACTGTACATTCAACAACAAGAACAACCACAGAAAGAACCCACTTTTCCTGGACAATTTCCCTGTAGGTTTTGATGCTTTTCCTTCGTTCACTTGTCCCATCCTCTCCAGCCAGTAACTTCTCCATTTTTTTCCTTTCTTCCTCTTTCTTGATTAAGTCCTGAGAAGCACTTCTTCTACGGCTCTTCCAACGAGCCAGGTCCTGCAGGGGTGGGGGGGAGGGAGATAGAACATTTTTCTTCAGGCTTGCACATAATTCCATTTCTACTCTTCAGGGTTGAGTAAGCACTGACTATCGGCCAGGCTAAGACATTCCTGTACATCCAATGTAAGTCTGGTTGGAACAGGATTACCTCGAAGGCAGGAACCCTTCAGAAATACCTACATTATCCATAGCAGGGCAGCGCATTTATTTAAACACGGTAATGTAAAATTTGTGATCAAATTCCATGTCAGTTGCCAAATTTTAAAGTATTGCCTCAGAGGGTATTGTAAGAAACTTCATTTCTTGCTATTTACAACCTCTGCATTGTGAATGGACTCGCTGACAACAGAATGGTAGGAATTAACCACAGACCTACAATTCCCTCAGGGAAGGAAGAAAAGACAGAAAAAAAAAAATTGGCTTTGGGGTCTTACAAAACCAACAATTCTGTATGTATTAAGTCATCTGATCCTTTCAAGAACCTCACCACAAATCCTATGGGCAGTTAGAGCATAATGTTGAGGACTTAGGATTCTGGAGTCAGACGGGTGGGAGCGCGGCTGTGAGAAACAATCCTAGCTCTATCTCTTCCACGCTTTGGAATCTCAGGCACGTTCCTTAGCCTCTCTGCACCTCAGTTTCCTCATCTCTAAAACAGAAATGATAATAATACCTACTCTTACAAGCCTGTTGTGAGGGTTAAATGAGGTAGTGCACATAAGGTACACAGACATAATTATTACCACATTTTATCAACTTTAGAAAAGTTAACTTTTTTGACTAAAGGTAGAGTCAAATCTGCAGTAGCCACCTCAGAGGGCTCTGTGAGGATGAAGTAATCCACTCTTCCTCCTCTCATCCCTATCTTTAGGCTTCTCCCCTGCCCTGGCTCTTTGCTCCTAGCACACAGATGATCCCAAGGCCCCCATCAGGCCCTGGAGCCTTCCTTACTGGTTACAATCCTGGCTCTCTTGCTCACTAGCTGTGTGACTTTGGACAAGTTACTTAGCTGTTCTGGGACTCATCTGTAGAACTGAGGACAATCATAGTTGCTAGCTCATTGAATTATTGAGAGGATTAAAGAATGATTACACGCAAGGTACTTAGAACAGTACCTGTTACTGGTATGCTTTCGATGTTGGCAATTATCATTGTCATCATCATTATTATAATCGATTCCAAATATATAGTCTCAAAAGACAGTCCCTCCTCAATTCTGCATCCCGTGCCAGTTGCCTCCCTTCTGCTCCCCTCTTTTTTGTGGCCAAACTTCAGCAAGGGTACTTTCCCTCATGCCCACATGGACTGTGTCACCGTTTGAAGCCCTCTAGGGGCGCCCTTCCTCTGCATGGCTTTCCAGCCCAAGTCTGATTTTCCAGCCCCGCTTGATTTTCTGCTCCAGAGGGCCTCTGGCCCAGCGGGCCGAGCAGTCTCCCCGCTGCCCACGGCCCTGCACGGCACTCACATCTTGCCATTTGTCATCCTCTTCCCGCAGCTGGTTGTTTATCAGCTGCAGCTGCTCCTGGCGGGCCCTGCTGTGCGGCTGCACCTTGGCCTCCTCCTCACACCGCATGTCGAACATACTCGTGCTCCTGCGTGTGGAGAGAGCAGAGGACGGTGGACAGGGATCAGTGCTCCGCAAGTCTCCGCGCATTTGCAGCGTCCCGCCGCGGCGGGGCGCTATAGCGTTAGGAAAAACTGCCCCCTTCCCTCCGCAGCTTAAGGCAGCAGCGTGATTTGCAGTCTGTTCATCCCTCGGCCTGCAGCAGCGGGCATGCTAGCAGCCTCACCTCTTCTCCTTTTGCGGCAAAAAGCAAAAATGTGACCATCTTTGTCTTCAGTGATGGCAGAATCAGGCCAATCTAATTTTATATGTAGGGGTCAATATATGTTTAAAGTAAAGGGCCAGAAAAAGGTATTTGAAGCTCTGGGCTCGTCTCACTTGTATTAGAAAGTAAAATGAAGAGAGTTAAAATGTACAACTTGGGGAGAATTTATAGCGAGGGAGAGTGGTGTCCCCTGAAGTGAAACTTAATTGCAGTAAATGCTTCTTTGTGTAAAGAGCTGTCTTAAATGCTTTCTCCGTTAACTGAGGCAATTTCTCCATTTTCAAAAAGAAAAAAAATATATCATACAGCTTCAAGTCTAAGGCACCACCTTTTCCTGTTGTATTTTCTAAATTTTGGTTGCATCCAACAGCTATGTATTAATGATCCATACGTTTGATGTGGTTTATTTCTATGTCCTGTAAAACTGTCTGTAAATTGATAATGTGTTGATGGCATCTTGGAATCAAGAAAATATTTTATGGTAAGATTAAAGGATAAAATATATAAATCAGTATATACTTTGTATCCTAAAATTCTCACAATGATTTCACTTTATTTTTGTCAGGATACCTCTGAATCTACTCTTTTGAAAGCAAAAGCATTGGGAAAGCAATTTTTAAAAACCTTTAGGCTGTTCATATGATTGATATATTCTATAGGAGCTTATTAAATGTTGGGCAAGACCATAGGGCCTTTTCTGCGATGCTTAGGTAGACCTTTGCTATAACGAAAGCTGAAGCAGTAAGATGAAAATAGAAATAAAAACCAAAGCAAAATCTTCCCGTTTTTTTCTCTCAAAGAAATGACTAGCTCTGGGAACCAAATGGGTTATAGAACACTCAAATCGAGTGGAGGGCCGTTTAAGAACAGAAGACCGATAGTCCATTTTTGAAGCCAGCTTAACACAAAGAAACAAGAAAAGCCATGCATTGAGACACCAACTAGTTCCAGACATCATCAGTGATGTCCAAAATAGTCATGCCCATGGCCAGACAAGGCACAGCAGCAGCGTCACTGGATGCTAGTGGGTTCCTTAGCAGGCAGCTCTCTGGAAGGAGAAGATGACCCCAAAGCAGTGGCTGCCCACGTTCATTTCGGTCCACCCAAATGAACTTGCATGGATGTGTGGGTGCCTCTCCCCTCTCTCTGGATGCTGCACAATTTGAGTCTGACCTAAGAGAGCTAACACTGAAGACTACACTTGTAATCTGCTTTCCCCAAGAGTATTCTAATAATCTGCGCCAAGGGACCTTCTTTGATCTGAGGCTTCTGTTTGCATGGACATGACAAACCACGTGAGGAGCTGTCCACAAACTCAGGGGACAGTGTTGATTGTGGCAGCTGTACCTTCCTGAAAGATAAACTGGAGCCCTCAAAAGAGAGGAGGGGCTGCGATTTTTCACCTAGCTTACGCTATTTATTCATGTGGGTTTAAGGAAGATTTAGGAATTTGCAGAGTTAGGTAGAAAAGTCTAACCCATGGTTTTTAAACTTCATGGATCAAAATTCCCTTAAACAAGCTTTCCAGAAAGGGACCAAAACTCATCCCATTCTTCCTTTCAGAGTTTAAAAAAGTCTTACCTTGAAATATGTCTGCTATTCAGTCAGTTCATCTTTGAAGGCAATTTACAGGCTTTGTGAAGGTCTTAGAAGATATAAACTCCTCTGAGCTGGGACTGTCTTGTAATCTACTAAATAGTTGGCAGATTGTGGGAGAGGAAGGAGGTCCCTTCCTTCAGCTTTGCCATCTATAATTTTTAAAGGGCAGAATTTTGGTTTAGGCCACAGTGGGTGGCCATAGAGCAAGGACTTCTTCTGGGACCCCGGGAGGAAAATGGCAGCTTCCTCCAGGATTTGAGAATTGCTTATCTCACTCGACCGGCATGGAGAGGATGGGAGCAAGGCCTTCAGAATTGCCTTCTTCTGTCCCGGGTTCCTATCTCTGCTCCCACCATGAAGTTTTAACTACCTCAGCCCGAATGTGGCCAAAAGCTTGTTAGTGAAATAAAAAGAGAAACACTTGCCTGCCTTCTCATATACCAGGAAGTACTATTTTTTCCTAGAGTTTTTTTTTTTTTTTAAAGAAACACCAGCCAATTGGCCCGAAAAAGAAATAATAAAACTATGAACAATATCTTTATACCATTTCAAAAAAAGGAACTAAGCAAGCTCAGAACTGATAATAGTAGACAGAAAATGAGCTGAGTCACCATTCAGAAAATGTTCCCTAATTCAGAGGTTGGACTCAGCCTCCAAAATGGAGAAGTGCCTGTCCAGGGATGGGGTGGGGGACCCTGCAGAAGCCTAGGTTCCAGAATGTTAAATGGACTTGCACCAAGGCTATTCTTCTCAGCACAACAGGCTGTGCCCTTGGGCTGCTGGGACACGGGCCCCTGGCTGCAGGGCCCAGGAGCCTCTCTCGGTGACAGGTTGGCATTTCTGAGGGCCAGGATTAAATTACCTCAAGGGGAGCCTGGAAACTGTTTCTGGCCCAAGTCTAAGGTAAGGGAATTAAGAACAAAATGGCCTTTGGCTCTCACAGTGTCCAGCCTCCTCGGAGGGGACCGCTGGGAGAGGAGGCATGTGGAAGTAAAGGGCAAGAAGGTGAAACTAAATCCATGGAGCCATTCGTGGCTTGCCAGGGCGTGGAAATTTCTGTTTGCCTGTGTGGTAGGTCTGCCCCTGACCTGCATTCTCCTTAAAGGGCACATCTTTTTTTGATTGGGTTGCATTTTAAGAATGTGTCAATTATGAACAAATAGAGTCTGTGCCAATAGTTGTCCTTAAAGATTTTGAAAAAGGGAGATAGTGGGGGAATGAACAAAATATATTATGAATTTCTGTTTAAAAAAAAAAACAAAACCCTGACATAAACTTTTCTTTTTGTTCCCCACATGGTTTCATATAAATTATGTCTACTCCAAGAAAGAAATTCAGCCCTTTGGATGTTCCTAGATAAGACCTTTGGAAAAGAAGCTCTGTATACTCACCCTGGCCCATAAGGCTGCTTTTTTGGTAAATTTAGAGGAGTCCCCACTCCCACCCCTTTTAAAAAAAATCATTAAGTTCTCCTGAGGGTGAGGTTCCATATTCAGGTACAGGTAAAATTCAAAAGCTCTTTAATGTAGCTTCTTTTCTTTCAGGTTTTAGGGTTTTTTAGAGATCTGTATTAGGCAAATTGCACAACAACTTTGCAATGATGAAGAGTAAATCCAGGGCTTCCCTGGTGGCGCAGTGGTTGAGAGTCCGCCTGCCGATGCAGGGGACACGGGTTCATGCCCCGGCCCAGGAAGATCCCACATGCCGCGCAGCGGCTGGGCCCGTGAGCCATGGCCTCTGAGCCTGCGCGTCCGGAGCCTGTGCTCCGCAACAGGAGAGGCCACAACAGTGAGAAGCCCGCGTACCGTTAAAAAAAAAAAAAAAAAAAAAAGAGTAAATCCATTCTATCAAAATGCTTTTGCTAACCAAATCAAAGAAGTGTTTTGCCTATCAATCTTATATAACCCTCTTTTCAGTGAATGTTAAATACTGCCACTGTAGATTTTAAAAGCAACAACCAGGGCTCAATTTTATAGACTACTTAGCTTCATGCAGTCAGTCAAGCTCCGGCTGAATTTGGTTTTGAGACATGAATGTTCCATGTGTCAGGCCACAGAGCAATTGTGCATCACACATCGGAAACCGATACCCTTGGCACACGAGTCAGACAGCTTCGAGCTACCAGTGCTGACTAAGCTGACCTCTTGAACACAAACATGGAAGAAGCACAATTCAAAAACAGTAAATTGTGGCCTGATCTCGTTGTCATTGGTGGAAATGATATTTGTCTGTTCTACACTGTTATTTAGATTCCTCACTCGGTGACTTGAAAGTATGGATCAGGCCAGGAAGACAGGCAGAGGGAATACTAGGGTCCACTCTTATGATGGCCCAGATTCCCACTAGGCCACAAAATCCCTCTCCCAGAGGGCAGGCATCAGGCTTAGTGGGCCGCTGTTGTTGGAATGAGATATTAATCATGTTTCTTAAATCTGAGCGTTCTGCAAAGAAAACTTCTGCCTTGGATATCAGTTTCAGAAGGCTCTGCCTATGAGAAATCCATTTTTGAAATGGAGTTAATGTGGTCACAAACGGGAGAGAGTGGATTCTTTTCAAATTTGGATGTTAGGCCGGGGATGGGAAATGCATCTCTGAGAGGA
This sequence comes from Phocoena sinus, assembly GCF_008692025.1. Classification (NCBI taxonomy): domain Eukaryota; kingdom Metazoa; phylum Chordata; class Mammalia; order Artiodactyla; family Phocoenidae; genus Phocoena; species Phocoena sinus. The sequence goes on along the minus strand of NC_045767.1, from coordinate 67,015,016 downwards.
GCGGAAACCAAGGAGAGGCAGCCTAAGTCATGTTGTACATTTTGACCCCCGACTATGCCACGGAACTTGAACGAAATCCCAACGTTTTGGTCTCAAGCATCCCACAGTTTATATTATTCCAACCTGGGAGGAACCTGGGCTTCTGAAGCTATCATTCGTGGCTTAGGATTTATTTTCTTAGCTTAAAAAAAATGTAGCTACGAGAATGACCACTTCATGGCTAAGCCTTTACATATCAAGAATTCAATGCAAAGCACAGAAAAGCCTTTTAACAATTCCGTGGTGCAGAAGGGGTTCCAACGTCCGAACGCTAACAAGAACAAACTACACATGCTCTGTCTATAAAAAGTAAACTTTTAAGCACAGCTGCATATTAGAATCATGCTTCAGTGGTTTTTTCATTCATCTCTCCTGCACAGAACATATGCTCTGCATTCCAACTTCAAGTGCTTCTCTGAGGCTGCAGAGAAGAGTCAGTTAGCTCTTCAATCCACTGTTACATTAATTGCATTTCAATTAGTGGTGAGTACTGGAAGCATGCAGTTTATGCTAGTAATTAATGTATTCCTACAAATACAAGACAACTTACTCTGCGTCATCAGACACAGGAGTTCTCGGTCCGTATCTATAAGACCAAATACAAAATTAGAGGATTGGTAAGACGAAGGTTAATGCTGTAACCGCACTGGAAATAAAAACTACAAGTGAAATGTATGTGTGCCAAACCTTTTTTGCTGATCATACTGGAAGAGAAGTGTCATTATACAATTAGTAATATTCATTAACTGCTGAAAATGAAAGCAAAGTCTTGACATTTCTGAAGAATGCAAAATGTGTAGTAAAACCCAGAGGAGAAATGAAAAAAAATCCCCATGCTACCCACAAAGAAAGAATCTGTTCAATATAAACACAAAAAGGCTTAGGTGCAACCCACAATGTTTAGAGAAGGCAGCTTAGAAAAACCCAAACATGTATTAAGATGGTTCACAAACAGCTGAACTGTTCTTTGCCTTTCGGTGCAGAGTAATGGGCTGTAACGGACACCCAGCATAGAAGCACACACTTACTGACCCTTTCCCTGATGTGTTAATGCATTTGCACAAATAACATCAAAGAGCGTTTCTGCAGTTTTCTGAAAGCAAACCAGAACTCCAACCAGAACCCCAATCAGTGCCTTCCGCATGCATTTGACAAAAACCACAATTCCTAGAAAACTGGCAGCTTTAATCAAAACCAGACGTGGATGATACTCCACAACTTAAAAAATAATGACGTTTTTTTAAAACAATCTTTTATATTCTTCTGATTATTTAGATCTACAAAGTTGTACCTTCTTCGATATACGCATTTTAAGTTTTAATGCGTCTGATAAAACAAAGAAAAAGGTCAAATTAGAAAATAAAAACTAGAACATTATGAGGGCCTATTTTAAGCACATTTAAAAAAAGCAGCTCCCACAAATGACTCTTTCAGCAAAGGAGAATATTAAGAGAAGGCTCTTACCTATGCCCTGAAAGGCTGTTCATTCATGCATTCTGATGGCGGACAAAGAATTTTTTGAGTAAAGAAAAAATGTCCTGCTTTCAGTCCAATAAATTAAATGTGCGGGTTTTCAGCAAAAGTTACCTGATCCTGTGTTCAGTTTATAACAATTTATAGGGAAAAGAGTAATTTCTAAAGATCTCTTCCAATGATCTTAGAGAAAACACTCCAAAGCACATGGGTGGACACACACATACACCCTTCTCTCTGATACCTTCGTCATTCTACAACAGTCTGATTCATTAATAATTATTTTTATGCACAGCGAAGGCAACGACACTAGCTAAAAACCCAAAGTTTCTGTTGGAATGGCCAAAATCAAGAAGAGGAAAGTGTTTGTGAATGTCTCTCTTCCAGAAGTGAGACCCATTTTCTGTTTCTCTGGGGAGTAGTTTCAGGAGGTGCTAAAGGTTAAATTAATACCCTCAATTTTCCAAAACCATCACTGCATGGAGGCAGATGGATTCCTTCACAGCAAGAAAGAGTGCATCATCAGTGTTAATTCTACCCAGAATTAACAGTGCTAATTCTGAAGCCCCGGTAAAATGTTTCCCAGTTAATTAACAGGCCTACTAGAATAGACATTCAAATATAGTGTTTTCTAAATTATCTATGGAAACGAGGAGAGAAGTTATTCTTAATGGATGGCTAATCTAGGAATGATCAATGAACGGTTGGTATGTATTTCTGTGTCTACTGGAATATTTTGATTCATGTTTTACTGAAGTAAGATATACATATAGAAAGTGCACAGACCGTACACACACACCCTGATGAATTTTCACAAACCACAGATTAGTGTTGAGTTTTGTGCTATATAAATGGACTTATACAGCATGGACTCTTCTGAGTTTGGCTTCCTTAGCACATTTCCTTTATGAGGTTCAGCTATGTTGTTGCATGCAGGATATATTTAAATTTAAATTGCTTCTACACAAAACACTTAACAGCATTTCGTGGACAGCTCTGCCAACAAATATAGATTAACACTGCAACATAAGCTCCATTTTTTTCTTTTGGGGTTCTCTGAACAGTGACCAGACTAGGCCCTCAATAAGTACGTATTGGATGCTCTGGAAATTGAAAAGAATGGTGCAGTCTCTGAAGATGACCTTCATTTATCTGTTTTCTATATACATATGGGTTTAAGAAATTTCCCCTGAGACTAATTTATTAGCTTTAAGAGGGCACAAATTTCATCAGAATTGCCTCTGCTGTTAGGGAGAAGATAATTAGAGTTTGGGCTTCAAATGATTTTCCCAGTTGTCCTATGGAAAATAGAAAAGTAAAGATGAGTTTAAAAAATCACTAACAAAGAGATTTTTTTTAAAAAAATGCAAAGTAGGTCAGTCCACAGACTATCAAGTACAAAATTGGCCAGACAAATCACAGTTGGTATAAGCATCTTACAAAAGAAAAAAAGCATTCAATAAAGTTTAATTGCGATGGTGGCGGTATTTAGAAAGACAAAAAGAATACTCTATTCACCTACTGATTGTGTTTATGTAACTTTCAGCACTAGTAAAGCACTTCGGGATAATGATTAGCAATGTTGTGAACTAGCATAAGCTTCATCTGAAGTGAGAGGGAAAATGGATTTACTGCTCATTTCAGATTATCCCCCAGCACCCAGCACAGCGTTTTACACATAGCAATTACTCAGTAAGTACTTGCTGAAAGGAAACATGAATTCCCAAGGTGTGTGCTTTGCTCAATCACACAGTTACGTCACAGAGTTAATCTCACGATATCTCCTTATGCTCAAACCAGCCATTCAGTCCCATGTGAATATAAAGAGGTCTCTTCCCGAATCCCAGATAGATGGACAGATACAAGTGACAGGGAGGTCGTCAGACCGCCACAGTTTCCTCTGGTAGCCTGGTAGGTAATACGCTGGCGTGGAACGGCGGCTCCCCCTTCGGACAGAGGTGGGTTTGGATCTTGGATCTGTGATTACCAGCTGTGTGAGACCAGGGCCTCGGTTCCTTATTGTAGGATACAAAAGAAACTGCTTAGTCTCAAAGGCTGTGTGAGAAGTGAGTAAATGGGCCACCTAGAATGTTCTAGTAGGCAGCCTATAGGCCTCACTTCCTTCTCTCCTTTCATGCTAACTGCTCTCCGGCAGCCCATGGATGCAGGGTCCGGCACCACATCAGGGCATCTGGGGAGAGAGTGAGCGTGGTGGGCAAGGCTGTCCCTCTCTCACTAACCTGCCCTCACCTGCTGGGATCCAGGTGTGATCCAGGTGTAACTTCTCTCTACATCAGACTTCCCATTTGTGAATCGGAGCCAACAGCCATTCAACCTACCTGTGAATTCCCAGGAGAAGGTACGCTGGAGGAAGCAGAGGCACTTTGAAAGGGTAACAGTTATAAAGTGGAGCACGGCTACTACTCCTGCCCCCTGAAACCAGTGTTACAATAAGGCTCTCCTATGGTAGTATTATGATTCAGAAGAATGTAAAACATACATTAAATCCAGATGGTAACGATGGCTAGGATCTTAATCTTAAAATTGGGGGATTACTTAAGATTTTCTTTGCTCCCCACTCTACCCTCTGTCCCACTACTATCAAGGCCCTTTGTGAAGCAGAACTTCATCACTTCCTGTTTTACAGTGGAGCTTTAATTATGCCACACACTCCTTACTCCTGTGCCCTGCACTGACCAGGCAGACCACACTTTTCACAAAAGTCTATCACTCTTACTAAATAGCAACAGAAGCTTCAACATATAGGACCTGAAACCAGACCATGAACCCCCCTGGATTACCATTTCCCTACTTTCATTTTACTTTTTTAAATTTGTATTTTACATTGGAGTATAGTTGATTTATAATGCTGTGTTAGTTTCAGGTGTACAGCAAAGTGATTCAGTTATACATATACATATATCCATTCTTTTTCAGATTCTTTTCCCATATAGGTTATTACAGAGTATTGAGTTCCCTGTGCTATACAGTAGGTCCTTGTTGATTACCTTTTTAACATATTCCCTACCTTCATTTTAAATCAAGTCAGAGCACGGAATGGAAATCCTACCTCTAGAAAGCACTCTTTGCGAATGTTAAAATTAAATTAAACTAATTTTATAAGTAGTATATATCTTCTTTGGACCTGAAGACCCTCCTGGAATCAGAATGAAATCAAGTAGGTCAGAAAGAAGTTCAACTCCTTTACCCGATGGCTCCTATGTGAGCTAGGAAGAAATAAAAGAGTTTCCCATTTAGGCTGCCCACAAAATGAGAGTCAGAAAGAATGTTTAATAGGACAATTCACAACTGAACTATTCTTTCCACACCTGCTCACATGCAAAAAAAGAAAAAAAACATCTTGGCAGACTAGGCCATTTCATTTCTGCTAGCAATAGCAGGTAAGTGGCGCTGATAAACCATAAAGCATTAATGACACATTCAAAGCATGTATCAAGGCTCAGACTGGAGAAACAAAGTCAAAACAGCTTAGGATAATCTTCTGACCTCTTATCTTTTATTGGTGGACCCTTGGCAGATTCCTCCACAATGCGTTGCTTTGCAAATGGAACTGGACAGAACTGGTTTAGCTTGGATCCAATGTGTCTAAGAGATATCCCAGTTCTCCTGGCCATCACATCATCTTTTTGTGAATCATACAATTTTCTTGGGCCTTTCAGTCCACTGCCACTCCAGGCAGGAGCTGTCATCTTCTCTGACTTCTCTTCTCTCTCTGAGGCCTCCCATTCAGAGGTCAGAGGACATGAACTAGGGCACATCAGTCCAGCCAGTCAAAGGGCACTTACTGCTAAAGATGTTTTCAGTAGCATCACTCGCTTGGCATTAACTCAAGACGGAAGAAGCCAGTGATCACAGAGGCAGCAGCACACACAGCAACTGAGGATTAATACCGTGGACCTCCATCATGCAGCTGATACTTACACGGGAATGGGTTTCCCTTTCTGGTGTTCATGATTCCTGAGAATGAAATTTGGCCAGCACCCAACCACATGCAAGGTCTAAAGTCTCTACCCAGGAAGGGCACTGAAAGCAGAGCTCTGACCCTGGGATGGGCGCATCCCTTTAAGGGGCTCCACGCCACATCAGTCATCAAGCGCATACTGTGGCTTTAAGCTGTTTTGGGGGGACCCAGCAGCCACAAACAGCAGAGGCAGCGCACCCTGGAAAGCGGGCGAGGCGCTCACAGTGGCTGGCCGCTCTCCTCGGATCTTTCAGCCTTTGGCACCGTCTCAGAACCTCTTTGAACAACTCCTTCAGTCGCTTCTTTGCCATCCTGCGGCCGCTGTTTGCAGGTAACTAAAGCCAGACGGGACAGCTTTACTACTAGGAAAGAATTCCCACCAGAGGCCTTGGGCCCACCTGTCAGCCTTCACGTCCTCACCTTTCTCTGTCCTCCTCGGGCACTCACCTAAACTGCAGCTATGCTCTTCCTGGGACTCCGGCACCACAGCCAGCCGGCAGACCCTCTTACAACGGTCATCTACACCAGACGTCACTATTCTGTCGATGATCAAGTAGCATTGGCAGCAAGAGGGAAGAGGGAAAAGAGTTAGGAAAGGAGACAGTGAAAGTCACTGAGACTGAAAGGTTAAGAGAGAAAGTTCGGTTGCTATTCCAGAAGCCGGTTAGTAAGGATGACATACTCAGAATGAGATAATAGAATATGGGCCTGAGAAAGTCAAAGAAGGCTAGCCCGACTCTGCCACCATGGGGCTGAGTGATGGCCCCTTAGTAGTCAAGGACCCAAGGATGCATTCCTTACTAATTTCTTAGTCCCACCCCTCCCACCCCCCACCCCCATCAGCCTCTGAAACCCCAGCAGGGCATTTCTGATGCACCAGGGTTATTTCTATTGACAGCCTCTAGGGTGTCACCCACAGTATGGAACCAAAGAAACCCCTCTCTATGTCATGGACCATCCACTGTGTGCTTTGGATATCACGAACAAGGCACGGGGGAGACTGTCCTGAGCATTTGCTCCTGCCGTGGAGGGCTCTGCTTTGCTCCCACCATGCATGTGGAGTGGAGTTTCCTGGGAGAATCCAGAATCTTCTTCTTCTTATTTTTTAACAGAAACTCAAACAAATTTTGATAACACGTATACCTGGAAGAGACCCAGGAAAACTGAGTAGCTTACCAAAATGGCTGAAACCCTCACCTTAAGTACCATCTTCAGCTAAAGACAAAAGAGGACGTGTGGGTAGTGGTTTGGGACCTCAGAGGGGAGGAAGGCAATTCACACGGAGATGGCAAAGCAAATTTTTAGTAAATAAATGTTTGCTGGGCCCTGCATAGACAGCGGGGCGGGGGGGGTGCAGAGTGGACTCTGATCTCTAAGTTTCCCCAAGCACACCTAGCGCACGGAGAATCCAGAACTTTAGAAATGCCCTATACCTGCTTAATGGAAGAAAGACCAGCCCGTGGAACCAAATCCCCAACAGGGGGCTTGGGAGTTCACAGCTGGAAGGCCTCCAGTGAGGATGAGGACTGATGACAGCTCTACAAGGTCTTTTCCCAGGTGACGCCTCACAAATTTGGATGGTGATTGATTCATCCAAGGAAACTCCTGACTCATAGGAACCCTCAAAAGAAGAGTCTTTTTCTACTCATGTTCTGTTATATAATTTAAAAAACTGGGCGGGAGCTGTGGCGGGGGAGAGATGTTTACTTTTTTGTGTGTCTACTTAGATGTCCAAAATCTGAACTTAATGACACTAATCACAACTTTTTTCTCCCTCGTGGGATAAGAAAGAGGGAGGGTATAGATAACCCAGATTTTTATCAATGTATCTTTAGGAGAAACATGAAGGGTATCATAAAAACATTCCATCTAGTTTGTTCAGTATTGCCAACAAATAAAATACTGCTTAATGCAGCCAAGGGAAGATGAATCATTTGCCAAAATTATTGGCATTCCCAGGCAGTGATTCTGGTGACAACAGAATCAAAATGGATGTCTGTCATTTAACTTCACACACGTTTCCCCGCGGGGAAATCTACTGACATTACTTCTCTGCTAACCAGCAAAAGAGGCTGTTAAAACTATGTCATCTCTGGCGGTTTCTTTAATGTGCTTCAGCAAACTCTTTAAAAGCAGCAGTGATTCCCATGCAGATCTCCTTGCACATGTAATGGCAAAAAGTACCTGCAGTCATTTTGTGGATTAAGCCTGTGGTCTTCCTGTAAACTGGACATGGCCGCCAAGGCAGGGGACACAGAGTACGTCTGAATCTTGCGGCTGTGACTGATGACTTCCTCTGCATCCTCCTTCGGCCCAGCCCTGCCAATGCTGAGCCGCTTCCATGTCTGCTGATCTATCTCTGTCACTGGTCCGAAGTGCACGAACTTCTGCCTAGGGCTGGAAGCTTTCTTATAAGCCCTTGCCTTGCGGCTGGCAAAGTCATCACGGATAGCAGTTTCTGCTTTAATTTCTGGTGAAGGCTCAGGGGCACGCGTGTGCTCCACATCTCCATCCCTAGTCAGAACCGGAAATAAGTTCCAAAGGTTTCTAAGGTGAGTAAAATCAATGAAGAGTTTTGAAAAAACACTGGATGTATGAAATATACTTCCATGTCTAAAGCAGAATTGCTTTTCCATTAATCAATCAAATGAAGAAATGATCATTGTCTTGCCTAGGTAAATAGCACTTTAAGTTTCTGTAGCTTTCTTAACATCATAAATGATGGCATAAGAAAACCTTGGGTACGATGAAATAATTAAAATTATTTAAAAGTCAAGTTTAAATTCCTTACACGTAAATGAGCCTATCAAAATAAGCATTCACAATAAATCAGTTGAATTAAAGAGGATGTTTCCTGTCCTTGTGGCTTGTAATTTTTAGTATTAACAAGTTTCAACTCATGCAGAATACGCTTTGAGTTTTGAGGGATTTTTTCTGGCCATGAAAATAAAAAATGATAGAAGGATAAGTGATTCCTTCAAAGTTAAATGATACCACTGTTAGGAGAAATCCAGGGGAAAACATGACACACCTCGTCTTTCCTGACACTTTCAGCCTCTCCCACGTCTCCCGGTCGGCTTCTGTTATATTGGCGACCGTGACAAAGCTCGGAGCCTCGCGGTGAGGGCCAAGCCTGCCCTGAATTCTGCGCTGCGCCAGGTCATCCTTGTGAAGATCCGGCACCTGCCTGAGCCCCTCTTCCGCAGGTTCACTCTCCTGAGCCCGCACAATACAGGTCACCCTCGACTTCACCTCTTCCGTTTGGCCTTGGTTTCTGTCAATTTGATCCAGGCCCCCACGTTATTGGAAAAATCAGGTTCCAGGAAGGGGAGCAGACAAACAGAATGTCAAGCATGGAAATTCAGAGGCTGAAGACAGAATGGAATGATGGAAGCACCTCTCCCTTTCGCAGAAATATGGAATCAATTGCAGCCTTGATTACTTTTGTCTATGCTACCCTTTTGACACTGTAAAGAGACAGAGTTTTTCCACCAGATGACAGACTCTAGTTTAGTTTAGGAAGAGAAGCCAGGGCTCGCTGAAAGACTATTAAGAATGGTAATGAGATTTCAGTTTGACAGTAATGATGCCCAATTCCCACACTATTCAAGTTACTGTAATGAATTCAAGTTTTCTGACTGAATCCCTGAGCCTTCTTGGAACGTCTTTTACTGCAGCAGTAAAGTGTTAGTAATGAGCTCTGCGTGATCCAAATTCTAGAATTAGTTTGGAGATAGTTGGAACATTGTTCACATATTGAACACCTCAACCATAAACCTTCATACTGCCAGAAAGTATGATTAAGTCAAGGCTGAATAGAAACTTTCAATGTTCAAACTCAGTCTCTGCCTCCTGATAGCATTAATTAGGTTTGGCTAACGTAAACCTGAAGAACAGAGAGGGCATCCTCTTTACCTGGATCCACAGAGGCAATACCCATTTGTTTCTGGTGTCAATAACTGTTCACCTTTATTAATGCTAAATCTGAGATTTTCAATTGTTTTCCTAAGAAGTGAGCTTTAGATGCCTAATGTTGACAATATCATAATTTAAACCAAAGTTGTGGCATCTATATGCATAAACATTATGTCACATTAAAAGTCAGTTTCTAACTAAATATGTTTCTTGAGATAGAAAATTTCAGAAATATACATAAATAGGGCTATTCATTTTTTTTCAAAATAAATCTTCCAAGCCAGAAAACCATTCTCTTTTTACCTGGATGACTTGGTGTATTTACAGAGCCTATGCAAATAGGAAGGCGACAGAATTTTCTATTTACTTTTAGTTTGGGGAAGGGGATCAAGGAGGGCATAGCAAAGAGCCTCCAGGGAGCCCTCTTTTTTTCATCAGTTCTTTGAAGCTCTCTAGAGAGATCGTGGGCTGTGTCCCCAAACACAGAGTCAGGTGACAACAGACAAATGGGGCTGGAAATATCAGGAATTAAAATTGCATGCAGGAGAAAGGAAAAAAGGGAGGTACAAAAGCTACTCCTTTTCCTAACTCAAGTTGCTGATCCGCATCAATATGCCTTGATGCTACTCAGTTATCCAGAAGTCTTTGTTTCACTGGCAACAACTGATCCCTCCCGCAAGGCCCTATGAGAACGGTTTGTTACAAGGCATGCCAACAAGGACTGCAAAGACCAAGAGCCTCCTGAAGCTAGAATGTGTCCTATAAAAAAATGTGCCGGGTCTTCTATGCTCAAATCCCTGTTCTGTGTCCAGAGATCTTTCATGTGTTTTGTACCTGGTGCTTCCTAAATCAAACAATAGAAAACACTAACTGCTTCACTGATCTCAATGACTCTGCCCAAAGAACCACTTCAATTGTGTAAAACACAGTTCAGATATTTATATTCTTAGTTCAATGGATTACAAACCTCTTAAGTGATAGGCCAAAATATGGCAATTAAATAATAAAGATGCGAACTCTGATTCTGAGGTAAGGAAAAATACAAGAATGATGAACTCTGTACACTGAAACTTAGCAGGCTGATGGCTTGAATGAATCCATATCCCTCTCAGGATAAAAATCGCTGGCCAAATTCCATTTCATTAAGCTTTCCTTTCCCTAATTAAGAAGATGGGAGAAAAGTCGGGAGAAGGAAACTCACTTAAAAATAATTTCTATGACAGAACAAATAGAAGTGTGTTATATTATATATTTGAGGACTTTTTAATGAGAAATCTCCATCGTCAGATGTCTAGGTGATCGTGTTGGTGTGAGGGAAGAAACAGCAAGCCTCATTTTCCCCCCATATCTCAAAGGTGCTAATAAGATAGAAGGGCTCATAGCTAAGGAATAACTATGATTTCTGCCTGCTATGGATGGACTGGAGCAACCTTGAGAGGTGGCTGTTCCCTGATCAGGAATAGCACATGTCTATTTATGCCAATAGCGCCCGTCTCTGACACCAGCACCCATATGTGGTGATGTGCCCACATACAGCACATCTGCACACTTGAGCTCCATATTTATTTGGTGAATTCAGCCCTATCTTGGACAGGACCACTCTACTCCCTGCCATCTGAACTTAGGAGAGACTGGATACCTGGGGCTCCACTTTAAAATAAACCATCATTACTGATTATATGTAATTAGGGCAGGAAACAGAGGAATGGGGAGCTTTAATACAAATCACCTTTGCCGAACTATATTCTCTCTCTCCTTCACAGACACACACACACAGAGCACACCTTTTATGTTCTAGACTTTTCTTTTCTGAGATTCCCTTTGAGGGTTGCTTGCTGCCATCTGATTTCTCTGCTTCTTTTTTTCGGTAAGGCCCATAGAGGAGTTGATGCAGTGGCACCACTGGCCTGGTCTGGTTCATCCTAGCTCTCCTGGCGGCAAAGTCATCTTTCTCAAGGTCCGGCAGTCGACGTGCGACCTCATCTTCTGATTCTGAATCTCTGCTGTGTCGGTGGATCAGGAAAGGATTTTCTTTGCGAAGGATAATATCTCGAACAGCTTCTTTCTCATCACTTAATTGCTTTTGACTGATAAAGCAAAATTAAACGGAACTCCACATGTGATCAGACCAAAACAGTTTTTAAATCCCCATCTCCAGGCAGCCAACTGTCTTGTTAGTGAAAGGTCTTCTCAATATCATTAGTCCAGATGACATCTGTTTACTATTTTAGTCCAGAGTTGCAGCAGGGTTAGGGTGGGTTTCAAAACCTGGAATTTAGTCAGCTACTAGCAATACTAAAAAATTCATTTAACTTGCAGGGCCCCATCAGCGTCAGAAAGGCAGGATCCTAAATGGCTCTGAAAGTGACAATCCAAATTCTTTTCATGAAGTTGGGAAAAGTAAGAAGCATTTTGTTATTATTTTTCCTCTGGCACATTAATAATGTACCCAATAGGTACTCGGTTTATTTTGACTGACAGGGAAAAAAGTTGAGCTACCAAGAAACTGATCTGGAGGAACGCTAATGAATGCAGCTATGTGACAGCACACCTGGGATGTGTCCCAGACTGCAAAGTGTAAGGATGGTCTTTCTGCAGAGCTGAGCTAACCTGAAACATCTGGAATAGCTTATGACCATGGACAGGATGGACTCAGGCACGAAAGCTTATCGTGCCCTGCACCCTCCCACCAGCAACCTTTTCTTCGGTCTTTTACCCCCATGACTCTCCACCGCCCAGCTCTTCTGCTTTGTCATATGCTAGCTGTCAAGTAAATCCTATGAAGACATTTTGCCAAAATGCTTACTTAGGGCTATTTTCATTTTCAAGGAAATCTTGAAGGCACCAAACTTTAAAATTCTTTAGAATTTAAAGAGGAATGCAATTTAATGGTGGAATATTAGGACTTTTTATGCTTTGTTTTTTGTTCTTGTTGGGGGTGGGTAGGGTGGGAATGCAGTCGATGGCACCTTTCTGATATTCAAACAAACTCCTCCCCCCTACTCATAAGATCAGCCTTGCTTCTAAGTCATAATGAAATATTAAAACTTTACAAATATCATTTATTATCTTCTCAGTTCATAGAGATGGTGAGTAGATAAAGCATCTTGACTTCTAAAGGAAGTTCACCTACTTTGTATCCGATTTCTGAAGGAGGATTAAGGGTAAACTCTTCATGGTCATGGGACAGGTCGTCTCAGAAATGAAGACAGGAGGAATTAGCCTGGCTGAGAGTCATACAAGCAGGGAAACGCTGTCTACTCTGGCTGACCAGGTGGCCTGCTGTCTGTTGCTTACCCTGTACTGCTGCAGAGGAGGCCCGTCAGCCTAACAGAACAGCAGGCCCTCACTCCTGACTTTCGGGAAAATCAAACCATCATTAGTCATGTCCAGAAAACTCCTTCTCCCTGCTGACCACTATTCTCAATAGAAGTTTCAGTCGTGGAATTTAGAGGTGGTGGGTGGTGCTTTGCTCTCTGAATAAAGTTATTTCTTAAAATACAAAATTCTGCCCTTTGAGTTGCACTCCGGCTCTTGGTCTCCTGCTTGGCCACTCCTGGACCATGCTCTTTCTCCTCCCTGCATCCTTAGCCAACAAGTCTGGCAAGAACCAACTGGCATTGGTTGACTGTGGCCATAAAGGATGGTCAGTGGGAAATGATAGGCCATTGAATTAATCTCTTCGAAAACGCATGATTTAAAAAGCACACTGATGATGACAAAGAAGGTGGTTAACTATTATCGAGCGCCCACCACGTGCCAGAATTCCTTCTAGTGTTAATTTGTTTAACCTTAATACTAGCCTTGCAATGGTAGTGTGATTAGCGTCCCCATTTTATAGAGTGGAAACTGAGATTAGGTGAAGAAATTTGCCCAAGCTCAAAGTGCCACTCTGCTGAAGTTAAAATTGAAACCCAGGGAGTCTGGCTCCAGAGGTCCTGTTCTTAATCACTGCACTATTCATTAAACAAAGGACACGGCCAGGAACAGTTCGGAAAGCAGAACATCATACAAAAAATAAGGCATTATCATTACTATGGAAGTAGGAGAAAGAGAAGTATTTTGGTTACTAAATAAAGGGATCATATGAGTTGTGCTTAGAATGAAGTCGTGACTTGCACTGCTGGCTACAGACAGCAATGTTCAGCCAGGATTAATGACAGTAGAATGCTAACTAATCATACCTTACAGTGCTTGCACAGCACTTTACAGTTTACGGAGCCCTTTCAAATGCATTATCTCATCTCAGCTGATCCGACTCCAATTCCAGTAAAGGAGCAGATCCTGAGCTTGAAGCTTTCAAGTCCCAAAGCAACACTCCTTCCATTTTTTGACCAGGGTCCTGGGTTTCAATTTTCCCCAACTCAGGCAGAATACTATGGAATAAAACGTATGCATTTATGCAAATAGCCATGCCAATTTGTGATGCCAATTTGAGAAGGGAGAATCTCGTGCATTATGCATCATGTGAGTCCAGCCAGGCTACAAATTCCCCAGGGTGTTTCTTTTCAGGCTAAATGCCCAGTGTAGCAGGACTCATTTCAAGTGATCTCAATTTAGATATGTGGACTTAAAAAAAGGGGGTGAAGAAAGCTTTCCATGTCACTGGCCTCTTAAAGCCACTCCCTGCCCACTTGAAAAAACGATCATAATGACATTCTGCTAATTGCTTGAATCCTGTAAATTCAGAGCTTCCAGGCAGACTCAGAGAGAGCAAAAATTTAATGACATAAATTCTGGGCCGGCACTGTTGGCTATGAAGTAATAAACAATGTGTATAAGGCAGATATGTAGGATTATGTTCGCAGGTGTCTAGTTAGCAGAATATTTAAATGACTTTTTATAATGAGCCCTTCTTTTCTGAAGGTCAGTCTATTGTAAAGCTTCAGTATATTCTACTTTGTTTTTCAATAATTATAATACCTCTGAAGAGCTAGTATATTCCAGATACGTTAACTTTTATGACAACCCTGCAAGATCAGTATTATCATGTCCACTGAGGTTTCCAGTTCCAGTCATCTGAATGTAGGTAAAGTAAGTAAATTTAAGTGGCAGACCCTGGCTGTCTGGCTTGATATTCATGGGGCGGTTTGGCACTTTTATTTTGTCTGAGTCATTCACAGATGAGTTAGTTGCCTTGGGAAGTAGGGGTTGCTCGACGGACCCAGATCACTGCTTTACTAAGAAGGAATACAGGGACTTCCCTGATGGTCCAGTGGTTACGAATTCGCCTTCCAATGCAGGGGACGCGGGTTCGATCCCTGGTCAGGGAACTAAGATCCCATATGCCACGGGGCAACTCAGCCTGAGCGCTGCAACTACTGAGCCCACGTGCTCTGGAGCCCACGTGCCACAACTAGAGAGAAGCCCGTACACCACAACGGAAGATCCCGTGTGCTGCAACTAAGACCTGAAGCAGCCAAAAATAAATAATTTTTTTTTTTAAAGAAGGAATACAGTCTAATGTGAAATGAGAAATGCCAAGCCTTGCCTTCAACCTGGCAACCCTGTCCTAAGACAAGTAAGGCTATCTTTGTAGGAGAGATTGTGGGTCCTAAGCAGGTGAGGGGGAGGAAAAGCTCTTGTCTCAAAGTTTCTAAGGCTTATATATTTCAAAGTGAATGAGATAATGATTTAAACTAAGGAAGAGCTGGCATTTTCTTTCACCCCCTTTTACTTGGCAACACACAAGCAACCAGCTCAGATTGGCAGTCAGTTTGTTCTATTGAAAGAAACTGGGCTCTCCAGAAAAGCCTGTTTGGCCTCCTGGGAATGTCACGGGCAACACCAGGGACCTCCCTGTTCACACAGTGTCCCAATAGGGCAGCTACATCCAGAGCCACAAAGGTTCATGCAAGTTATGTGTCTGCCTGGTCTCTGATCCCCAAGAATCTGTGCAGCAAGAAGCAGTGACACAGGCATCTGGTAAGGAGGGATGGAGAGAATATGTTCCTGGCACTTAGCTGCATCTGCTCTTCCTCTAAAGATTTCTAAAATGTCTATTGTTCCTTGGAGGGTTCCCCCCCCTCTGTAATTAATTACTATGTGCTTGAGAAGATCCACAGACTAGCAGAAAAGACTGAGTGCTGAAACATATGAAAACAATTAGAAAAGAAGTCCAATCACGTGAAACCTATAATTCAGTTCAAAAAAAAAAAGTTTACTTCTCCAATGGGAAACACCAAGTCAGAGAACTCAAATCTCCATGGCATTTTAATTCAGGGGAAGTGAATCTTGATTCTTACTTTATCCTCTTAAACGCAGAGATCTTGGCTTCTTTAGCAGAGTCTCATATTTGGGGGGTAATTAGGCTAACTTAATCATAAACTAAAAGGGAAGGAAAAGTAGTTTATGGATTTCTGACTCCAGTGGCAACTCTAATAAATATCAATTCCACATATTTATTAAGAAAGACCTACTTTCTGTCCCTTGGTGCTAAGATACCTCCTAATATATTCTTTGATAGGAAGCTTGGGACTTCTAGGCTTCTAAACTCATGTGAAAATGGACTAACATGCACTTCTGCTCCTTTTTATATATTAAAAATAATTTAAGGAGGTGTTTGAGAATACTTGGGAAACAACAGCCAAAAAAAACCCCAAAAAACAAAAAACCAATCTGGGCTTCCCTGGTGGCGCAGTGGTTGAGAGTCCGCCTGCCGATGCAGGGGACACGGGTTCGTGCCCCGGTCCGGGAAGATCCCACATGCCGCGGAGCGGCTGGGCCCGTGAGCCATGGCCACTGAGCCTGCGCGTCCGGAGCCTGTGCTCTGCAGCGGGAGAGGCCACAACAGTGAGAGGCCCGCGTACCGCAAAAAAAAAAAAAAAAAAAAAAAAAAACCAATCTGTAAAAGTACAGCCTTACTCTTGTCTACATGCCTCCTTCCTTGCCTATGCCTCATCCTCTACCCATCTCTCCAAACACAGACTTTCCCAGCTAAAAAAATGGGCCGCAAGAAATATCTGGGGCCTCTTGCTGGGTTCCAAGATGTGGTGGCCAGAATTCATCTGGATTGCAAAGACAGGAGACTGAGGTTACAATGCCTTAAGAGACGTCAGCATATTTAAATGTTTTATATTCTTATTTTCCAGACACCAAGAATCCTTTTCTTCTTCATGATATGCATTTCATTCCAGTTAAGCAACTTTCTGCCACATTAAAAGCAGGATCCCAAATGTGGATAAACTTAGAATGACTGTCAACTCTGCTGTGGGCTGCAAAAAGTAGGTGACAAAGACACAGACAGGCCAGGCTAGTGGCATGGTATGTATAAAATTTTTATGAGAGAGCTAGCAGCTGAAAAATCTATCAACAAATGAATTCTGGGTGTTTGGAGCAGCTGTGTTGTGTTGCTATTGGGAACATTCTCTGGGAATATGCATGATTTTCCTGAACTCCGTTTTAAATGCTAAGTCAGTAGCTCTAAGGTGTGACGGTAACTGACATTTGCAGATATTAACTGACCTGCGAACTTCTGCTTAATAGAGCTAACTTGGATAAAATATGTAAGAATTAAGGCAGATAACAGGAACGTGGACAGGAGCAAAAATTACCACAAAAATATACTACTCATCAATTAGAATTACATTTGTAAACTAATCGTGATTCCAGGTTTGTACACAGAATGGGATATAATCTATCATAAAAGATAGATATATGATATAATCTATCATAAAAGATTGTACTGTTTTAGCAGAAAATAAACCTCCCGGTTACTGAAGAGGCACAGTATACTCGTGGAATCCCCAGCCTTTGCCCACTTTTCTTTTCTCTACGTCATCATGATTCCTGGCTGTGCCGAGTTCTCTTAAAGTATCTGCCCATTTGTCTCCCCTTGCTCTTTTGGATACTCTAAAGATGATATGGAGTTTCCTTAAAAAAATTAAAAACAGAACTATCGTGTGATCCAGCAATCCCACTTCTGGGTATATATCCAAAAGAAATGAAACCAGGATCTCAAAGCGATCTTAGCACTCCTATCTCCATTGCATCATTATGCAAAATAGCCAAGATGTAGAAACAACCTAAATGTCTATCAAGGGATGAACGGATAAGGGTAATGTTGTATATACATACAAAGGAATATTATTCGGCCTTATAAAAGAAGTAAATTCTATAATATGTGACAACATGGATAAATCTTGAAGACATTAAGCTAAGTGAACTAAGGAGTCACAGAAAGAAAAATACTGCATGATTCCACTTATATGAAGTAGCTAAAGTAGTGAAATACGTAGAATCAAAGAGTGGCATGGTGGCTGCCAGGGGCTGAGGGAGGATGAAATAGGGATTGCTGATCAACAGGCATAAAGTTTCAGTTAAGCAGGACGAATAAATTTTAGAGATTTGGTGTATGATATTGTATCTGTAGTTAACAACACTGTATTGTACAGTTAAAGATTTGTTCAGAGTGTAGATCTCATGCCAAGTGTTCTTACCACAATACAATATTTTTTTTAAAAGGAAAAAATAAATGGCAAAGGATATGAGGGAATTTATAGAAGAAGAAACCCAAGTAGCCGATAAACATGGTATAATACTCAACAGCATTAGTAATCGTGGAAAAATCAATTTTTTTAAAATGAGATTTAAAAAAATCAAGCAGATTGGCAATTTTTGAAGATAACAAGAAAAAAAATACATCATAAAGATGATAGTGTCTTTGGTAAATTTTAGTTAAAGACTTTACAGATGTGATAAAAAATGAAGGTATGTGTGCCAAGGGTATTAAGGTTAAAGATTTTTTATAAATTCATACTCTTATCTGTATCACCTATTACCTATTTCCACTGTGCCCTAGACTTGAAGACAGAAGCAGAAAAAATCTGAAAAACGGTAAGGGGATATATTTCATTTTTGTATTCTCAGCATCTAGCCTGGTCATTGATATAAGTAGAAGTTCAAATGATGTTGAAAAAGCATGTGTCTCACAAGGTCTCTGAACCAAAATTTAAAGAATATCTGGATTTATTTCTCTTTTTAAGATTCTATGACATTACCCTCCACTATTTCAGAAACCCAGAGAGTTGCCTGTAACATTAGCACAGTTTTACGTTAGAGTTTTCTAGAAGCACATACATGTTTAGGACAGACAAGCCTGTTTGTGGGATACCACAGACAGAAAGAATTACCTCCTTGATGTTTTATCAGTACAAAGCTACTCTAGGATTAAATCCATATAAGTCAGTACTGGAACTTTCACTGAAGACCTAGACCACAGCAATAATCACACATCCAGTTGTATGGAGGAATGGAAGACATTCCATTAAATGTGTGTGAGGCAGCTGTGGTACTATGGTCAGAACATCTGAATCTGGCCACCAGGTCAGTGGTAACCAGCTCTGAGATGGTCAAGTAACTTACTTTCACTGATCCTCAGTTTACTCTGCTTGAAAATGGGCATATCACCTACCTTTTAGGATTAAATGGAACAGCAAGTGGCAAAGGAATTTCAGTTGTCAAACTGTTATGAATTTCAATTTGTCAAATAAATTTTGGTCTCACTATTATTTGTTAGTATCTTTGTGGCTATTATATGAGAAAAATTAATCAGCTTCCCCAAACACTACACAAAACTGTAGAACTATAGTTCTCTGTGACTTCAATTGCTAAAGGTCTCTATCTCACATGTAATATGAGGCCACCAGGACTGTATACTAGTGCCTTTGTTACAATTAAGAGAAGTAATTACTCCATTCTTTGTTTTTGAATCAACGAGCTTTAGAAAATGAGTCAAATAAACCTAATCTTACTTACTACTCCCTTGGGACAAAGAAAGTAAGTGGATTTTTGTCAGCCAGCCACTCTTTCTAAAGAGAGTGTTCCCCGTTCCAAAGAACTATTTTCTAGTGATGTGTAAAGTAAGATAAGAGCCATTTAGGGGTAGTGTGAAAATTAACAAGCCATAAACAATTGAAAAATAAGATGTTATTGCAAGATAAATCCTGTAGCCCACAAATGACTGACCACACATACTTGACCAGGACAAGGTCTACTCAAACAGCACAAAGCTCCCTCTTCACCTCCATTTAAAAGAACCAGAAACTCAGCAGAGACAGGCCTGAAGACAAAGACTATTCGCTATTTCTATCTGCTGCAAGTAGGAAATAATGATGCAACGGATAAAGCAGGAAGTGGGAAAACAAGATGGAAACTCAATCACACCAGACAGATTCCAAACCTCCAGGCATGCACAAAGCCAGCCAGGCCTGTCCTTGGCCCGCAAAGCTAACCTGGCAAAGCGCTGTGCTGCTGGCATGACCTTGATTCCAGCTTGCTCTAGCCTTCTGCGCTTTTGGATTTCAGCAGCGTCTTCCTCTTCAGACTTGGGAGCTGGTGCCACCGCAGCCCCCTCTGGAGGAGGCTGTGCCTTCCCACTGCCCGTGGGTAATTCTAACCCGCCACCAGGAGGCTTCCCACCAGGGTCCATTCGGCGGACGGGGTCCTCTTCACAAGGAGACCCCACTTCACTTCCCTCTTCCTCTATTGTTTCAGGATAGCTAGTGAGTTGGACAACATAATTGACCAAACTAACAGACTAGGCTGGGGAGCAGATCCCATGTCATCTCCCTGTCGTTCTGATATTACTTCCACTTAAAAAAAAAATCATAGCATACAATATGATCCTGGTAATGTGAAAAAACTTAAATGCAGCCATTTTTAAATTAATACAATGCATCATTATCTCGACATTGATTAAGAGCTATTTCAAAATTGATATTGAAAGGCAAAAACCTTTTGTTCTAGAAAGGTAAAATTCATGCTTTGTTCAATAATTAAAACTTTTAATGTTTATTCAATGGGAAATCATAGATAATAAAGGTGGACTACAAGGAATAACCATGCAATGATAAGGGTGGTTTTGCTGAAAGGGATTAGACGAGACTGTTTAAGTTTCTTTTATTGGACTCTACGGTTCTTGAAGGCAGGGACTCTATCTTAGCTACCACTGGGTCCCCAAAGCCTAAAAGATAGTACCTAGCATGTAGTAGAAGCTCACTAGATGCATACTTGCTGAATAAATGAATGAATAAAATACAAAAACATAATCAGAGATTAGGGGAAAGACTGCTTGTTTCTCTCAAGAGATGAGAAGTCCAATGTTTCTTCCATTTCATTATGACTGTTTCTACATGTGACTCAAGCATGTTCGTGCATCAATAACGCTTGAGCTCATATCTAGATAAACTTCAATAACGCTTCAATAACGCTTGAGCTCATATCTAGATAAACTTCAATAACGCTTCAATAACGCTTGAGCTCATATCTAGATAAACTTCAATAACGCTTCAATAACGCTTGAGCTCATATCTAGATAAACTTCAATAACGCTTCAATAACGCTTGAGCTCATATCTAGATAAACTTACATCTAGATAAAAGGTCTTACTGCACCTGATCTAACAGGAGTGGGAGTCAGACAGTCTCCACAGAAGGCCATGGATGACAGATGTTCTCAATGTCCTGTCGATAGAGCTAGTTTCAGAAATCTGCTCGTTAAAATCTGCTCATTAGACCAGTATTGGTTGAATACCTACTGTGTGCCAGGCACACCTAGAACAGGTGCCTTCACGAAGCTTATATTCTATCATGACAATCCCTCTCTGAAGATCTGTCCTGCCCACCTCCATCCGTAATCTTACACCAAAGTTCTAAAATGGCTCTTTGAGCTCATTCTTGTCCTGGGGCCATAATTCCTGTACCACAAGCCAGGATGGGAGCAGCGCAGTCCAGGTCTTACCTGAAGGGCCTCTCCCCACCCAGGGGGGAGGTGGCAGTACTCCAGCTCTTCCGATATTCTTCTCGCTCTGCTTTCTTCTTTCTCAGAGGTGCAGGGACGTAGGCTGTCTGGTTGCTTTTGTTGGGGAGGTACTGGTTAAAAGGCACTGCTGATTTTGGCTCACCGTGGGAAGTCCGCCTTGCAGACATGTCATCCTTCTTCACATCCGGCAGCTTCCGATGGGGCAAGTCGGATTCAGAGTCGCTTCCTCTCCCTGGGGAGAGAGGATGGGTGCTGAGAAAGTGTGCTGGGCCAGCAATAAAGTTCCCAATGGCAAGTATGCAGTATGGGGGATGTGATTACATCTGTGGGTTCCGGGGATTACTTCCTTAAATTATTCACTTAACAAATCTAAAGTATCAGTCGAAATTAATCCACTCTGGGAAAAGCTCTCCATTCTAATCAGGAAAAAAAAAGTCAAATTAAAAAAAAAAAAAGAAGAAAGCTTAGCTGTATCTGAGAGTTACAATTAACAACACATTTGCAATAGAACTATACGCCTGCTCAGATCCTTCAACTCTCAGAAGAAGAAACATAAATTTACCAGTGGAGTTTCTCCTCAGCACCTGTTGTTGCATGTCTTACACTGCGCTAGATATTCTGACAAATAAGAATTATGAAGGATTTATAATCCTTTGTCTTTGAGGTACCTTTAACCAATTCATGAAACACCTGGAGAATATCAGTTATAATCAACGAGCACAGACATATAAGAGCTATAGGAATTCAGAAAAACGATCAGTTTGGATTATACCAAGGGTTTGCCTTCCAGGAAACGGCTTGAGATATAATAAGTGCATATTCCTCTACCTCGGAGCCCTTCCCGGTACCCATAGCTGGAGGCAATCTTTGTTTCCTATGAACACTATGGCCCGAAGGTCTATTTCTCTTCTGATGCATTATGCTATCTATCTTGTATTTTGAAAATAAGGGCTTTATATCCTTCACACTGTACTTATCACAGTGTCTTTGGGCACAGTGGGTATCCTCAAATGATCAGATGAATCAATGAATTAGTTTGGCTTAAACAGTGTTTTACAGGACACAGAGGAATTCAATGTTACCAACTTTTGTTGGTCAATAGCCCCCATAATTATATTGTATCTTTGTTTCCTGAGTCTCATCTCACCAGATTTCTAAGATCCATTAGAGTGAAATTGTCATGAGAACACAAACTGCTGTGACAGGCAGCCACCGTTTGAATGCTGGTTGAAAACTCTTAATCACTGAGAGCATTATGAAAAGGTTCTTCAACTCCACTGATAGCAAATAGAAACTGACCTCCTTACCCGTGTGAAAAGAACCTTAAACTAAGAGTCCAGTGATGTGGCAGCCTAGCAGAGTGGGTAGTGCAGGGGGTTAAGTCAGATCCACTTCATTTTGAGCTCTGGCACTCATTAGTTTTGTCATTTGTCACTTCACCACTCCAAACCTCAGTTTCCCAATCTATAAAGCGAGGATAATAATATCACCCACTTCATAGTGCTGCTGGGAGGATCAGATACATGTAAAACTCTTGGGTACAGTACTTGGCCCCAAGTAAGTGCCTAACAAACACTGACTACTCTTTATGCCATAATAGTTCTGGATCTGCCACTGATGACCTGTGGGCTCCTAGGCTTGCCTCTAACACACTTGCCTGTCCTTTTTCTGTAAAAATAGGAATGAAATGAATTGCCCTGGAGATAAAATGATTTAATGGCTTTTAAAAAATGGTGAAAGTTAAAGCATTGACCATAAACAAGTTGTTCATTGCTGCAGATGAAATATTCAATTTATGAATTATTCATGCCACTTGCTTTCAGCCTCCCTTCTGAAGTTTTGACCATTTCATTACTTGTTGGTTTTTGATTCATAACTTAACTCCCTTCTCACCCTGTCTTTTATCAAGTCTATCTGTCTCAGTGTCATAATAAAATATTCAAAGCCCCCTGTGAATGCTTTATAACAAACACTAATACTACCTTAACTTGCTAAGCACTTGGATTTGTTTCCCTATTTGATATTATCCCCATTTTACAGTGGTAGAAACAGAGGCCCAGAGAGACCCAAAGAGCCCTTTCTCCATGGCTGGTAAGTAACAGCTCCAGACTCCAGTTTCTGTTCTCCAGATTCCAGCCCAAGAAAGACCCCTAGTTGCTAGAAGGGAGAGAAGCATAGCCCTGGGGAAAGGAAGGACCAGACTTTGCTAAAAGGATGTCCTCATCATGATGTGCACTGTTGCAGTTTCCTAACTTTGGGCACAAGTAGAGAATACATAGCTCCTTCCTCTGCAACACACTTCTCTTGGAAAAATGTCCTTTGCCTAAAGCATCCTGACTAGGGGAAGAACTGTATTTTGCTGAATAAATGAATGAAAGAAAATGATTCTTCAATCAACTATGAAGGCTTAGTATGGATTAGAGTTGCCTCGGTTCCCCCCCCCCCACACACACACACCCCGTTCTAAAATCCTGTAATCTATGAAACTTATTTTGGTACAATATCTAAAAACATATTGTCCATAATATACTGAGAGAGAGTCTCAAAATAGGTTGTTTAACACATAAACAGATAACCTTTTTTTTTTTTTTTCCCCAATTAGCCTTTGATGAATGTCTTCAACAGGCACTTCAAGAAAAGTTAATTTGCAAATGCCCCGAGGCAGAGTGGCTCAGCTGAAAGAAGCGTAACGTTTCGGACCTAGAGACCAGGGTCTAATTTCAGCTCCATCATCTACTAGCTGTGCGACTGGGAAATTGAAGCCCTCTGTACCTCAGTGTCCTCACTGGAAATAAGGAGGTGATAATACAGCTCTCCTAGGTTGTCGTGATGATTACAAGAGATGTAAAGCACCCAGATAGTGGCTGGTGAGGTATACTTTCCATAAGTGTTAGAACCCCTCTTATCTCAGGCCAAGACTTCAAAAGATCTTTTTTTTTTTTTTTTTTTTTTTTTTTTTATGGTACACGGACCTCTCACTGCTGTGGCCTCTCCCGCTGCGGAGCACAGGCTCCGGATGCGCAGGCTCAGCGGCCATGGCTCACGGGCCCAGCCGCTCCGCGGCATGTGGGATCTTCCCGGACCGGGGCACGAACCCGCGTCCCCTGCATCGGCAGGCGGACTCTCAACCACTGCGCCACCAGGGAAGCCCCAAAAGATCTTGACTTGACTTCACCCTGAAAACATGAAAATGTACTAGGGTGGCATCTCCATCTATGCCCAACATTGCACGTGATGAGGCGGACATACTTTTATCAAAGTCTGATCCTTCCTTTATGTCTGGGCTACATTTCTCTCCCTTCCAGCAACTAGGGGTCTATCTTTTTTTTTTTTTTTTTTTTTTTTTTTTGCGGTACGCGGGCCTCTCACTGTTGTGGCCTCTCCCGTTGCGGAGCAACAGGCTCCGGACGCGCAGGCTCAGCGGCCATGGCTCATGGGCGCAGCTGCTCCGCGGCATGTGGGATCTTCCCGGACCGGGGCACGAACCCGTGTCCCCTGCATCGGCAGGCGGACTCTCAACCACTGCGCCACCAGGGAAGCCCGGGTCTATCTTTTTTTATGTATCTTCACCATACACACCGCCAACCCATTGCTTTTTCATCTCCTCTAACACTCTAATTTCTCTCATTCCTTATTTCTCTCCCTTAACTCGTCTTTTCTATAAAAGATAAGAATATTTATTTAACAATATGCATTATGTTTATAAAATATGTTCTTAATTTTAAAAGCACCTGAGTGGAAGGTTTTGTATTTCCTGTTCAGGGAAGCTTATTAGTGGCCTCAGAAGGCATGCCAGTGAGGGTGAGGGAGGAGCTGGGTACCTATTTAGCAAGCCAGATTGGCTGAATTGACCCTGGAGATCCATAGCCTCCTTACCAGGTGGCTCTCGTGTCCAACCCATGGAATCATGGCACCTCTTACGAGTGTGGCCCTTGGTCATCCCTACTGAATGGGTCAGTGGACCTCAGTAATAATAAAATGAAAACTCTATTGAGCCAATATGTTGTTGGAGAATTTCATGGTAGGACTTTCCCTAATTGACTGTGAGTCCTAGGAAATAAGTTTTCAAGAATTAAAATGTTCTTCTAAATTTGGAAGTGTTTATTAGGACCAGCAATCTTCTTGATTATCATCACTTAAAAAATATACCATAAGCTCTAATGAAATACAACATCTATTTGGATAAAATTATACCACATTTTTTAAGGCAAATAAAAAACTGTTGTTTTTCTTTAAAACCTCATTAGGTCTTGATTAGTTTACAAGAACATAAGCCTGAAGGTATCAGGCTGATTGGTGAAATCTGTGTGTTAAGACGCTCTTTCATGCATGGTGTTTTGTGAAGCTCAATTTCATGTTTTTCTTTACATGGGAAAAACTTTTATGAAAAGACTCTGGCTTATCAATCTTAACTGCTGCAAACAAAATTGTGCCTCAGCACATATTAGTACAATATTGGTAATTACCATCTCAAACCCCTTCAAGATGTGGCTCATTATAAACTCTGAACCCCTCGAAGCTGGTGACAGAATAAATAAAGGATCTGCATTACCAGTTATTAAAAACTAGGATGACACAATAATAATTTTTTAAAACAATCAAAATAATATGGATGAAACAGTTTGGTTAAAATATGTTTCACAAAAGTAAATCTCCCTTTCAGTTATGTTAAAGGTCAATTAGATCATGCAGTCGGTATTGTAACTTCTAATACTGTGGGTGGGACTTAAGATGTCATGTAAATTTTTAGAAATGTTTTTCAAGCAGTTCACAATGCACCATGGAATTCTTTAGGAGTCACATACAACGTGGCCCTGAGGCTAATCTATTTGTTGGAAAGTTTAAGTACTAAACAAAAGCGTTAGTTCAGTCATGCTAGAATTTGAAAAATCTATTAGGCAAACAGAAAGAAGTGTGGGTAAATTAAGCTTTAGGGTATAAGTTTTGGACTCACGCTTCTTGAGGCTAACATCGTTACACTACTTACAGCGACTTAGGGCACTTAAAAACAATGTTAGGGGACTTTCCTGGTGGAGCAGTGGTTAAGAATCGCCTGCCAATGCAGGGGACACAGGTTCGAGCCCTGGCCCGGGAAGATCCCACATGCCGTGGAGCAACTAAGCCCACGCGCCACAAGTACGGAGCCCGTGTGACACAACTACTGAAGCCCATGCACCTAGAGCCCGTGCTCCGCAACAAGAGAAGCCACAACAATGAGAAGCCCGCTCGCCGCAACTAGAGAAAGCCTGCACACAGCAACACGCAGCCTAAATAAATAAATAAATAAAAATTACTTAAAAAAAAAGACAATGTTAGGATGATTACTTAACCTCTCTAAGATTCATCTGTAAAATATGACTAAGGAATGTTTCACAGAGGACTAAGTCAGATACTGAGTATCTTGTAGTATGTGCTGAGGGTTAAATGAGATACCAGGGGTTGAGTAATGAACTCAGGACCTGGGCATGTTAAATACCCAAGTATTTTGGTAACATAGAATTTTATAGCTGAAAGGGATCTTTTAGCTATAAAAGATAATTTTCATCTCAGACAGAAGACTTAAAGTCTCTAGAAACATTAGCTTCAGTCAAGCAATACATGAAAAAGAAATAGACACAAATAAAAAAAATTCCCCACCAGGCTAAGTGTCTTTCTGCAAGTTTACACATGCACAGCCAATCTATCTTCCCTTCCTAAAAGCACAAAGGTGCAAGATAAGTAAGGTAAACAGCTCTCGGAAAATATGTGTTCAATTTACATCAGCTTGCATGACCATACATTTTTGTAAAGAAAAATGATCATTCCTTTCAGGTGACATAAAATGCATGGGATTTAAATCAAACCCAGCCTCAGAAGAAACAGGCAGTCTGGGCTGTGTTCTATACGTTAATGGCCACCTGCATCGCTCTAGTCAATGGTCAGGTATCAAAAGCATTGCCCAAACTGTGCCAATTACGGTTTCACAATCCCAAGCTTCAGAGCTTTCCTAAGTGTGTGCAGTGTGTTTCCAGTTTGCTGGAAGTTGATCTACTTTCACTTACACAGTGTGGTACTCACTCAAACATTTCCCTTCCTCGTACCTGGAGCATATAAACCTTCGGCACACTTTATGAGCTAATGGTCTGCACAGCGTCTTGGTTTACTGAGACCCAGGGAGGAATGATGTAACACGTTTTCCAACAGAAGATACACTCATTGAGGCAGTGTTCAAACCAGCTGCTGGCAAAGCCAACCAAAATTCTAAGGACCACGAAAAACAACATTAAGAGATTTTTTTTTTTCCCTACCAGTTTAGAGTTACCAGATTCCAGCAAGGTGGATATGGAGTCTACCTTTCTAGGGCCAATCTCTCGGCCGGTGACAAGGCGGCCCTTGTTAATGTTTGATTCTAAGATGTGCAGTTTATTAAGGCTGCAACCTACCATCACTGCTTCCCCTGAGGACTACATCTGGCGAAGGTGTCTGCCGGGAACGGGAGCCAAAGGAATCCAGGCTATCGAAGGAATCATCTCTGCCGTGTCGAGGGGGAGAGAGGGAGTCGCTGCGCTCAGAGTCCCAGCAGTCGATGTAGCCACTGTCTCGAATACTACGTTTAGGGCTCTCAACGTCATCCGTCTCCTGTTCAAGAAGAAAAAGAAAGGATTACAGACATCACAGCAACAGACGCAGAGGCTACAAATATCAGGAAAATCAGTCTCCAATGGTCTCCAAAAAATCCTGCATATAGAATCAATCTGGAAAGGCTACGGCAACCAGTTATCAAATTGATTATCATCTACACTTCATTAAGCCTTCCCTGCTGCAACTTTTTCAATCCGAAAATCACACATATTAAAAAAAAAAAAATCCCCAAGCATCTCGTACTCCACAATGTTGGAAAAAAAAAAGTCCAAGGAACTGAGAATAAAAGATCATCAAGTTTGGATTCACAAGAATATAATGACAGATAAAAACAAAAATGAGAAACTAAAACCTTAACCTTGACCCATCTTTCAGGATCCATAACTGCATGTCTGTTCTGGGACCCAGCCCCTGGTTTAGCTGCACAACTGCTTCTGTTTATGCTGTCTGGCTAATGCACACAGCATTTGTTTTTGCAGCAGAATCAGTTCCGTAAAATCCTGGAGCAGCATGCTTCCATCTTCTGCTACCTTGAAGGGAAATTCCTGCTCTGAAAGGGAGCTGTCTTTCTGGGGCAAAAAATTTAAAAAAAAAAAAAAAAAGCAGTGAAAAATATGCGAAATGATTTTCCTGATGCCTCGGAAGAATCCAGGCATGCTCTCGCGCTTGGCCAGCTCTTGGCACTGGGGGAGCTGAAAGCACTTGTGGCTGACCCACATGTTCAGAGCAGTGAGAACAATGGCTGTCTTTGACAGCCTGTGATTATAAATTCTTTCCAGCGCAAGCAGCACATACTAAAACACTGAAACTCCAGCAGAAGAAAGGTCAGTCAAAGCCATCCTCACCCTCGAATTATAATAAAAGCCTTGTTCCCGCCAGTGTCTTAGCATTAATTACAAGAGTCCAAGCTGACGAAAACAGAAATAACTCCGGTCACTCAAAGATAAACCTCAATTTAATCTCTCCCAGACTGTTGCTTAAAATCAGGGCTGTGAATGACATCCGCAAAGACTGGAAGGTCCCACTGAAGATTTCCTGGGATTCTCAGGCAGGTCCCCTCCCCAATCCCCATAGAAAAGGAAAAAAAAAAAAATTCTCCGTGGTAGCAATTTTGGAAACTGTCTACACTGACTAATATGCTCGCCGGAGCCAAAGCCTTTTAGGAAGTGCCTTTGCCAGCTGCTTCTATCAATTATAACCAGATCCTCTGACACACTCCCCAGCAGGGGGCCCTTTGGGGGGACAGAGCAGCTGTAATTCACAAGGCACGCACAGTGGTCTTGCATCAGGAGAAGGAGTAGGAAAAAGGGGAAGGGCAGGGTTGGGGGGGGGGTACCCTGCTGCAGCCACACCGAGGACCCGATTAGTGCCCCTGAAGAACAGGTTGTCAAACAGCCTAGGTGACTACAGATGACATGACCCTCCCGAGGAAGGCAGAAATTCCAGTTATGGAAATTAAGGTATTTTAGTTTACTCGTAGGTCAAAATTAACCAGGACTTGTACAAAAGCCAGGCCTGACTAGCAGGAAAAAGAATTCATGACTAACTGAAAAGTATACATCTAAATTGGATATGGTTTTGCATTTAATTTCTTTGGAAATGCAAGTAATTATCTTGGATTATTTATCCACTGAGAATAGGCTAAATGGCTAATGTTACTGAACACTTACTATGTGTCTGGGGCTATGCTTGATGCTTTCTCTCTGCTCTATTCTTTAATCCTCACAACCTGCTCCCCAATGATGGGGTTACCATTGTCCCTATTTTATAGAGGAGAAAAGAATCAGAGAGGTTGAGTAAATTGACTCAGGTCACACAGTAATCAGCAAAGCTGTGATTCTAACACAAGACTCTGTCTTCAACTACCAAACGGTAAAACCTGGCATTTGATGAACTTTGGTATAGTTACAGCTGTCAACAACAGCATCACCTCTCCCAGCGGCTGGACACTTACTGCCTGCTTACTCAGTGGATGACACTAACCTGGATAATGTCCCTTCGCTAAACACTGTTTATGCCTAGATCACCAACCTATACGTGCTGCAAAAGAGAGACAGTTTAGAGTAGGTTAAAAGCATGGTCTTGGAAGCTCAGCTGACAGTTTAAATCCTGGCTCCACCCTTTGTCAGCTGTCTGACCTTGGGCAAGTTATTTTACCTTGCCCAATTTCAATTTTCTCATCTGTAAGATAGAGCTAATAATATTTATCTCATAGTATTGCTGGGAAGGTTAAATGTATTACTATATGGAAAGCATTCAGAAAAACACCTGACGCATAAGTGCTCGAAAAATGTTAGCTGTGTTATAATCACTCCTATGTATTCATCTGGCAGGTAAATGTCAATATATAAACCATAGAAAATTTATAAATGCAGTTAAGGACATAATCTTATATACACACTGGTATTCTTCTATCTCCTTCTCCATTTATATCCCATAACTAGATGCCTTGGGCCCAATTTCCCATCAGGGAGGGCAGACACTCAGGAAGTCAAGCCACTGGTAACATCTAGAAATGACACAATTTTACAAGCTGCTTGGCACAGAATTACAAAACTGGATTTTCAAGAAAATAATATCAGGCAAGTTTCCCCCAACACCCAAATGTCTCCCCCACCCTATCCTACAGACCACAGGAGAACAGAAAGGAAAAAGAGAAAGTTGACATGCTTCTTGGAGCTCCAGCTGCTTTCTTGCAGCCAGTTATGGGAAAGAAAAACAAAAAGGCCGTTCTGTTCATGACTTTGTAGAAAGCCAAGAATTAAACCTTGGGTCAAGTGAGAGCTGGAAGCTGAACGGCAGGGTCAGTTTGACAAGTGAAAACCAGGCCACCTGTGGCCATCCTTGGCCAAGCTGCTCCCTTAGAAACCTCAGGGTGAAGCAAGAGCCTGGCTCTTTAGCCAGAAATAAAGATTTGGACATCCGCGGGATGAACAATTTTATTGGATTCCATCAAGTCACCCAGAGGCAAGCTTTGGGAGCAGGGTTAGAAGATATAAACCAACACAAAGGCTAGCACAGTCTAAGTGCTCTGTACTCGGGGTCTGTTACGTCGTCTACGCTTTCCATCTAGATGCCCAGTAGTGGCATCCTGTCTTCTACAGAGAGCACTCCAGGGAAAGGGGATACGACTCAGATCTGTCCATTGTGCTAATTGCTGGTTGTTCTAGTAAAAGTGTGTTAATGAATGGGGTGTGAATTACTAGCTCCCACAATATTTTTGGATTATTTTACTCATCTGTCCTCTTCTTATCCTCCTTTGTCAGAGATAATGAGAACCAGCTACAGTTGGTGACTGACTTCTGGTATCTGAGAAACTCCAGATGCCTCTGTTTTACCACTCACCATTTTCTGCTTCCTTTGTGATTTATAAGGTGGCTAAATCCTATTCTGCAGTGTGTTAGGTTCTACTTTTCCAGCCTGATGAGCCATCTCTACCCACCATACTCTCGTTGGTGAAGCAATTCATTCCACAGATACTGACTGAACATTGTCTATGTGCCAAGCACTGTCTTCAGTGCTGGGGACACAATGTTATGCAAATTCGATAAATTCCCTGTCCTCATGGGCCTTATGCTCTAGCAGGGAAGGCAAAAAACAAACAGAAAAATATACAAATACAAATTTGTATACAAATACAAATTTGAATACAAAGTTGAATGGTAAGTATCATGAAAAAATAAAGCAGGTTAAGGGAAGAGAAGTTGATGATGGCTGCTGCTCTAGGCCAAGGTCTTGTACTTGTTGGCCCATCAAGCTCCCCCCTCTTTAACCCCTTGTTCTGATAGCACCCTCTGAGATAGTACTGGCTTAGGCCAATCATGGTATCCCCTGTCCCTGGTCACACTGACTGGTTCAGGGATAGGACCCACACTGGACCAGAGTACACCCTAGGAATTTTAAAGTTGGGGCCAGGGAGAAGAATTCCTTGCCTTCTGGGCAAGAAGCTAGGAGCAGATAATCCCGGGGATGCTGTTGGCCATGGTCTCTGCTATGAGAGAGTGTTTGCCTACTGGAGGAGAGGATGAATTCAAGAAGAGACCGGAAGAGAAGAGAGACAGAAAGAGAGAGGAAGAACCTAGAATGTTGACTTTCTAGTTGCAGGTCCTGAGATCTCTAGGGCCACCCTTGTCCCTACAGTGCTCCCTTTAATCTCACTATTCTCGTAGTAATTCCCCTTGGTTCAGCTTAAGTGTCCCTTCCTTTGGGAGACTTTCTCTGACGTATCCAGGCCCAGTGAAAGGCCATTGTCATGATGCTTTCAGAGACCTTTTTTGTCTATAGCAATAGCAACCTACTACGAACATCTACTATGTGTCCGATGCTTATGTTAAGGGTTCTACATGTGTTCCTTGCACTAGAGAACTTAACAAGTTGTACCACAGTTAATCATTTTTATGCACATTTCTCCCACTAGAAAAAAATGAATATAAAAAAATTTCAGGCTAGCCTCCTTTGTGAAAGAAAAGCTTTTAATTTCAAATTTATTTCAGCATGTATATGTGCAGAAGAGATTCCAGTTGTCTCTCAATATCTGTTTTCCATTTCTTCTCCAGTGAAAATGCACACAGTTTTTAAATGAAATAAAATCTACTTTCCCCAAGTCTTTCCTTGCAGCTAGGTATGGATACGTGACCAAGTTCAAGTCAATAGGATGTGAGCAGAAGTGTAGTGCATGACTTCCCAGAAGTGTGTTTAAAGGAAGGCATAGGCCCTTCTTCTCCTCAGCCCTCCTTTCTCCTGGCTCAAAGGTGGACGTGAAGGCTAAAGCCTGTGCAGCCATCTTGGACCAGCAGGTGAGTGTCCGTGAGCTGAGGACAGTAGAGTAAAAAGACAGAAGGAGCCTGAGCCCTTGATGGTCACAGGACCCTCACACTAGCCCTGGACTGCTCATGTCCAGACCTTATGTGAGTTTGATATAAAACTCTATCTTATTTAAGCCACTGGCGGAGTTGTCTGCATTTCCCAGTTAAATTCAATCTTAATTGATAAAATGAGATAGTATACACTTTAGATAAATCTAATATTTTCAGGCATTGGATAGACCTGTGAAATTCAGGTCAATTACTCTCTTTATATAGAGACACCACTACTCTCTTTATATGGGAACACCACAGCTGGCCATTTTTAGTTAAGTCGCGCTTTGGCCAGTGATACTAACTACTCCCTCATGTCCTGTGATGTCATCTATATTCATTTAAAAAAAAAGTAACAGCTGTTCACAACAACAGGTCATTTCAAGGCAGTTGTTAGTAACCAACTGTCTCACTAGAAAGGGAAGTTAGGAGAGCTGCAGAGACCAATAGCTGCCCAGATTATAGAGAAGCTGGACTAGTGATAAGAAACATCAATAATGAGAAGAAATCAGATTCCAAGAGAAATCAGCAGGGAAACTATGAGGCAGAGCTTTTCAATAGTAAAACAGATAATCCATCTATCATTGTCCAAGTCCAAATTTAACATAAGACCAGCAAACATTTAGATTTCACAAATCCATACTGAAACTTACCTTTGTATTTTCCCTAAATATCCTTTATTGAGAGAGATGAAAGATTAAAGGACAAATAAGGGTTAAGACTAAGAAACAATGTGTTGTGTTTGAGTGGTGTGTTTATTTTATTTTTCAAGGAATTTAGCTTCAAGGACTTTGTTTATATGTGTTATGACTAATATGAAAGCTTTGTCCATTTATACATATATGAGCCGGCCTGGTTCTAGCCAAATGCAAAGAATTATTAGAACTATTAGCTTTAGGGAAAAAAGAATAAATCATTAGAAAGTTGGAGCAAATTCTTGCTTTCAGTATTAAAAGAAAATCCGTAAAATACAGAATGTCTCTCAACGAGGTCTCATTGGTGCATTTAATTTGCATGCTGGAGAAAAGAGGAAGAAGAAGGTCTTAATTATATATGCTGCACTATGGGTCTTATCCAAAACCCATGGATGCTACTGATTACAAGTGAGCCTTACCTATTCACTAAGGCCTGTTGGGTGAGGCTGCTCCCGGGGAGTACTGTATGCTAGTACTTTGGGTGAGTTAATGTACACTGCTGAATCCTAAAAAGGAACACATAGGCAGCCACACAAAAAACACTGCACTGTTTCTTGGACAAATTCCTACCTTAGGTCAGTCTTTCCCATAATTAAATACAGAAATAAAGCTTTGACTATTACAAAACATGTTTTCCAAATTTCCAGGTCATTCAAATGCAATGGTCATAAAATATGCATCTTTGAAGAGAATGCTTCTAATTTTTCGGAGCCCATCCGGAGTGGGTACCCAGGCAAGAACTTGGCTAATGTAACTTCACCCACACCAAGGCCCTGATGGGTAAGCAAAATGACCTTTAGGATGAAAGTGCAGAGCAAGTCTTCATTTTTGTATAATGCTGTATTGTTTAATTCAGGCATTATTCCCCCAA
Organism: Phocoena sinus; assembly: GCF_008692025.1. Classification (NCBI taxonomy): domain Eukaryota; kingdom Metazoa; phylum Chordata; class Mammalia; order Artiodactyla; family Phocoenidae; genus Phocoena; species Phocoena sinus. The sequence continues at coordinate 66,980,804 of NC_045767.1, read as the reverse complement.
GAAAATAAGCGCTGAGCTCTTTGGTATCTAAAGTCATATACGGACGGATTGAACTTTCTCTTTTGGAATTAAAATTGGATAAAGCTCAGATCTCCCATTCTCAGAAGGGAATAAAAGTTCAGGTAGGCGTGGGTGTATGAGGCAAAGATGGCATTGGTAAGACAAGCGGTCATTTCCTTGAGTGCACGACATATTTGGCCTGTGCAATTTTACCACGTGAAACTGTAAAGATCTTAAAAACAAGCAAATGTGTTGCTTTCCCACCTTGTCTGAACGTCATGGGATGAAGAAGAAAAGTCAAGTTACCTTCCTCATCTGAGCCAGCAAGCCTTCGAACTCCTTCAGGTTTAGCGTTGTCCCACTGTAAGATGCACAGCTATTCGCTGCTTTGCCCAGCCAGTAAATAGTCACTAGTACCTGGGAAAGAGAACCACGCACAAAGAATTACTTTTAAACTAAAGAATCAATAATGCTTCCCTAACAGGAAAGCAGGAGGAGAGAATGTGTAACATTAATTTACAAAGCCCACCATCCATGAGGTATCCATTCTAGGTAAAATCATTTTAATAAGGACCCAATGTTGCATCGGTCAACACAAACATGATTCAGTAGTTAAAATAAGACTCCAGTTTTAGGAAGAATTTGGTTGTGAGAATGTGATCTATAAGACAGCAAGGAGGAAAAATAAATCCTCCAGAATTATTTTCATGTCATGAAGGCTTCAAAACCAGGAAGCAAAAATTTTCAGAAACTCTGGAGTCTTTCCCCAGACCAGCAATGGAACAGGTTGTCAATCCCTTTTGAGAGAGGTGCTTTTAAAGGCCCATAATTTCTACTTGTGGGCACAGAGGTTCTGCTAAGACCACTGGCAAACATTTTTCAGAGGAGTGATAAAGGTTAATTAGTGGTTTCCAGCACAAGATCAACAAAATATATCTAATTAAAGTCAGAAGACAGCAATGTAATGAAGAATGCAATCTGCAGAGACCTAGTTCTGGGGGTACAGTTAGATTCCTATTAATCTGAGATGGGAAATTTTTAGCCTGGTCAAGACTACTGCCAATTAACAACCTTGAATGTTTAAGAATGTCTATGAATATTCACTGGTCTGAAGCTACAGTCCTAGGTTAACATTTTGTTCTGTCTTTCCAAAGGAACTGTCTGCGAAAGCAAAGGCTCTTTACATTGACTTTCCCACAGAACCCAACAGGGGTCAGCTGAAGATGAGCTCCTTAAAATTGAATTATTGGGATCTGAAGCCTATGGAAAAGCTAAGACTATTATTTTGTTTTCACATTTGGTCTTATTGCTTCAACTAGGCTGGGAAGTATTTATTGTACCTCCCTCTACTTGGCCAGAAAATGCTTTGGACAATGTGATATGTATACATGCTTCCGATGGCAACAGGCCCAAGATATGGTCATGTGCATCATTGCTAGGATGTGATCTGGTTTTCTACCTCTGTGGGAAAATGTGACTTTAGGAATACTTCAAAACTTCCAGAAATTCTTTTTTAACTGATTGCTTACAAATAACTTTCCAGAGAGCAGAAAATTGCGAAAGTCAGGACATGAACTCGAGCCATAAAATAACTAATGTGTGCTAAGAGTATGAGGCTCTCTTGAAAAGTGTAATAGGAAAACGGCAGATAGAACTGTGTTGTGTTTTAGATTATGGGGTTTCTGTTTAAAATTGTATGATGAAAAATGTCAAATATCCCTGGTTTTATAGAGGAAGAAAAAGAAGATAAGAATGAGAATGTCAATCGAATATAACAGCACCCTGAAAATTTCTTTAAAAGGGGAGGGTCACAGCCAATTTTAAAATTTTATATACAGAAGGTCATTTCTTACATTCTTCAATTTCAACTTAAAATAAAAGAGCACTAACATACTTGCCTTGGAAAATAAGATCTAACTCTAAAAAGTTGATTTTGGAAGGTACTAATAAAAACTCAAAAGATTAATAGGAAAAAAACCACAAAAGGTACAGGCCCACAACAGTCAACACTATTTATATTATGCTAATCTTTTCCCCAAAACAACTTGCCCAACTGCTTAATTTAATAATCCCATCTGTGCCTACCAATGGCAAGAAAGTAATGTTAGTGCTAAAACAGATCATTCTGTGTTTAAGAAACCAAATTACAAATGGAGTGCAAGCTTTCATTTATTTATTTCTGGACTAAGCCCTTATCTAATTAAAGAGACCACCCCTCCCCGCAAAATCTACCATTTTTATTTCTATCAGAATCATTAATTATTCTATCAGAGGCACATATAATTGTTTCCTAAGAAAGATTCTTTCTAGCAAGGCATTCGAGAGGCATTGAACTTATGAGCTAACTTTTACACTTGAACCATCAAAGTTAGAAGGAAAAAAGTTTGGAAAGTGAAATTAAAACACTTACATTTTTCAGCTTCCTGCTATAATCAAGGCTCCTAGTTTGGAAAAAGGAAAAGAAAATATGATCAGTTTCTTCACTGTGATCTTCCCTTCAACACCTTTAAGATGTATTTGAAAGCTAACATATATAATGAAATCAGCAGAATATATTACTTTTAAGGTCTATGATTAGTGATATCAGGTACTAAATAAAATCACTTAGAAAACAAAATACAGAAGGATAAGGTGGAATTAAAGTTCCATAGTGCACCATGGAAGGATGAATGCTCTGTAACATCTGGAAGATGAAGAATTCCCTTTAAAACTACCACTGTTTATATTTGTATAATCAAAGCTTAACTGTAAAAGTAAAATTTTGCCTTGGTTATATATCACTGTCAAACTGAAATCTGACTGCACTTCCAAAATCTTCTTTATACAAGTACTTTTAAAGAAGTTCTAAAACCTTACCTAATTAAAGAGACCTGAAAATATATGTAAAAGAGGCAATGCTATCCTAATACTTGTTCTTTTCTGCTATGGACATAAATCAGTGCTGGGGAATTAGCCATAAGCAAGAAAATATGCATGCTATGTTCAAATATACACACATGCATTCTTAAATATACATAAATGTTTATTCTCAAACTATAAACAAAAAAAGCTACTTGGTGGTACTTTCTACATATTCATACAGTGAAATATAAAAATTTCTCCCAAATTATTTCAAAGTTTCTTTAACATGTCAACAAAGAAATACTAGGAAAATAAATGCTACACTTCTTTTTTCCACAGAACTTCAGTGGGGGGGGCGGTGGTGCTGGGGAGGGAGAATGTAATTCTATTATATAAAAAAGAATTCCTCCAGATATTTAGATCCCAGTTACCTTATTGCTGCATACTCTGACCCAAAGTACATATTAATGAATAGATACACAATTTTAAGTCAATTGAGACTTGAGGGACTAGAAAACAATGTAGTCTATAGTCTATACTAATCTAGTCTATACTATGGAGATAAACCATCAACAGAGACTTAGACTGTAAGAAGCAGTGGTCCAATTTGGATTTGATTAAGAACATGTTTTCATATTCCCCCCTATTAACAGAAAGAAAGATTTGTCATTATCTGCTTAGATATTTGCTAGGATTTAAAATAATTTAACAACAGTAACGGCAGGAAAACCAGATGAAAACAAAAATCTACAGAAGATTTGAAATTTTTGTGAAAAACAACTTAAGAACAGGGAACATAAGACTTTTTCTGCACTGTCAATGACTGTTTTTTGACTAAAATTGTGACCCAGTTCTAAAAAAAAAACCACGCTTGGCACACAGTAGGAGCTCACAAAATATTTGTTTGAATGACTTCCACGTAACAACCAATTACGTGAAAATGCTCCCACATTTTTCAGAGACATCCTCGGGAGCAATCCAAAGGCTTTCCTCATTTTCATCCAATTGCTGCGATTCCCTGGAATGATACTTGTTGCATGCCCTTCTGGATTATGTTTTCATGTCCCATCAAGGTCGTCTGGCACCCATTACAGTAGAGTTCACGAAATTACACACAGAGTAATCATTTGCAGTTTTCCCTCTTTCTTTCTTTATAGTCTACTCAAGTTACTTCTCAAAAAAAAATAATAAGTAAAATTACCCACAATAAAAGCTAACCTAAAGAGTATTTTTCAAAAGACAATTTCAAAAAGCATCAAAATTTCCTCTTTGGGATCTACCCCTCTACCTATTGCTTCCACTATTAATTGGTGTCAGTAGGGGGTTCTCCATCTCTGCTAATGTTTGGCTCAACTTTCAGAGGGGAAAGCAGAAAAATATAGCAGTTCTACTCTCATCTCCCATAGCTATGAAATCTACATATGTTGCAGATGTCCCCTGGATAGTGCCAAGTTAAACCAGCATCACTTACAGAAAAGTTGTGAAGCAGATAGCTCATTCCATGCCCCAATCTTCCCTAATACTAGAAAAGATTTTCTAAGTACCAGAAATGAATTTATGGCATAATTTTTAATATAAAGTTCTTTATGTGCTTCTAAATATTCATACGGTGAAATAAAAATGTTTTCTCCATAATTATGCCAAATTCAACAACCTACAACACTTGTGGACCACCCCTCCCACCACGCTCATCCTTGCTCATTACCCTTCTACCACACTGGCTGGCCACTCTTCTTTCTCTTTCTAGACATCAAGTTTGTTTCTCTTCCCAGCCTTTCTACCTGATTCCTCTGCCCTGAATACCCTATAGATCTTAGCATGTCTGGCTCTTGCTTCCCATTCATGTCTCAGCCCTCAGCTGAAATGCCACATCTTTAGAGAGACCATTCTTGACCACCTTTCTTTTTTATTTCCCCCCTGTTTGACTGAGATATAATTGATATAAAACGTTATATAAGTTTAAGGTATGCAACACAGTGATTTGATATATGTATATATTGCCATGGTCACTATCTTTTACACCATCTATTTTATTATTATTTTATTTTCTTCTCAGCACTTATCACTCCCTGCAATTTTTAAAAATTTACTTATTTACTTCCCATTTCTTGACACAGGGTATAAATTCCCTGTGAACAGGGGGCCTGTTCTCTAGTGACTGGAAAGTATCAGACACATAGTAGCTGCTCAGTAAATCTTTGTTGAATTAATGAAAAATGACATAGGGGAAGGTGATGGGCAAGTATTGCTCAACGAAAATAATAGTCTCAAGTGAAGGAAAAACTTAAAAGGGAAGAAAATGAGGAGAAGAAATGCAAAAATGGGAGACAGATGGAAAGGTATGATAAAGAAGGGAAGGGAAGCATAGGGAAGAGAAGGAGACAGAGAAAAGAAGCAGAGAGAAAGAAAAAAAGAACAGAGAAAAGAAGAGGAGAAGGGGAAGACTGTCCAGTAATTGAGAAGTGACTGTCTGTGTGCCACTGGTCTAAGTGACTTTTTTTCCTTTAGGTTGCTTTCTGTGCCTTTGAACTAAAGTCGCTTTCTTTAGAAGTTGGTTGAACCATCTTCCCAGATCTGCACTGAGAAAGCTTTAGCTAGAATCATACCTGAAAGAACATTCTGTCCAACATCAAACATGCTAACATTCTCATTATAGGGGTCTGGGAAGGAGAAGAGAGGGAGAAAGGAGCACCTAAATACATAATGTAAATATTTACTGAAATAAAAGGAGAAACTGACAGTAATACAATAGTAGTACGGGACTTTAATACCTACTTAAATCAATGGACAGATCATCCAGACAGAAAATCAATAATAAAACATTAGTTTCAAATGACATATAAGATGGACTTATTAGATATATACAGAACATTACAACCAAAAGCAGCAGAATACACATTCTTTTCAAGTGCACATGGAACATTCTTCAGGATGAATACCACACACACACACACACACAAAAGAACATTCTGTCCAATTCCATTTTATAGATGAAGACACAGAGCCCTACTGAAGCAAGGGAGCTTGCCTAGGATTATAGACCTGGGGGTAGCAGATGTAGAGGTAGACCTGAGATTTCCCGATGCTCACAGTTTTGTAGAAAAGCAGTAAAGTGATACGAGTTCTGAATTTCTAAAACCAATCAGTCTCAGAAGCCTCCTGGTTTAGTAACATATTGATTTAAAGTGACTCTTAAAAAAAATTAATTCAGCTGCCAACAGTGTCAAAGTGAACTTTCCTTCACACTCTAATCAATGTGTGTGTAACAAATGATTACCTACCATGTCACACAGTTACTATTGTTTCTGGTCACTTGCCACCCAGGTGAAACTATGAATGTGAGATGAGGCAGAACCTGAAACAATTTCCTAAAATGAATAATGATTTATAGAGGCTGGATTTAGGTACAGAAATAAATGGAGCATGTGAGGACTAAAATGAGGTTTATGGTGGTTTACATATTCAAATATCATAATTTTTATTCTGTTCTTTTTACACTTAAGTAAAAATTTTCCATGAGAAGTATTAAAGAGAGGTCAAAAGGTACAAACTTCCAGTTATAAAATAAATAAGTCATGGGGATGTAATGTACAGCATGACAACTATAGTTAATAACACTGTATTGCATATTTGAAAGTTGCTAAGAAATTGCTAAGAGAGTAGATCTTAAAAGTTCTCATCACAAGAAAAATAAACTTTATATGGTGACAGATGTTAACCAGACTTATTGTGGTAAACATTTTGCAATATATACAAATATTAAATCATTATGTTGCACACCTAAAACTAATATAATGGTGTATGTTAATTGTACTTCAAAAAAGAAAAGGCACATTGACAACAGAGAAGTGCTTTTTACATAATCAATCATGGCTGACTCTCCCTTATTCCCAGTCATAAATCATAAAATCCAAAAATCATAAAATCCAATATGAACTCCAACTTGATTTCATTTAGTAGTTTCAATTATTTTTCCCCATCATTAAGAAAAAGCCAGTATCGGCAAATAGCAAAAAATTAACAGCTCTGAATTTTGGTTTCTTTCTCTTTTCTGTCCTTCTATGATAAAATGACCCAAAAGTAATCAAAAGGAGAAGTATAGCCAGTCCAAAGATGCTATCTATGTAATCAAGCTTCTTATTAAAGCATATTAATGCCAAATACTGTTTGACTAATTTCAAAAAGGTTTTATCTGAATTTGGTAGAGTCTAAAGAACTTTTAAACTACAGGAAAGTTACCTCTACCATCTCAAAAGGACTTTTCATCTCATTACTCTGCTCATGAGCTATTTCTTCATAGAGAAGCACATTGCCTTTTCTTTTACTATAACACTCTTTCCCAAGAATTCTTTGGCCCCAAACATGGCTCACTGAGTAGATACAGTCAACAATAGCCAAATGGCCAATGATCCACCTTCAAAGAACTTGATCACTGACACATATGAGAAAACAGTTACAAATGTAAATGAAGAATAGATTTTTCCATCATCCATTGACTTCTTTGCATAATAAACAGAGTTCAAATCTGTTTAGGAGTTTGCAGTCTTCCAGGAGCCTATTCATATGCCCAACTGGAGCCAATAAAAGCTTTTTGTCTAACCCAAACAGACTTGTGCATATTTCTCCCTTGCCTCTCCCTCTGTTAAGTTTCACTTAACGTTTTCTTCCCTTTCTCTAAAATTCTAACTCTATGTACATGATTTTTGCATTTCAAAAAATTATGTTTGATCAGAATGAAAGCTATACACAAGGGAAGGCCAATGTGGTTTATTTTGAAAGCTAGGTTTTTACCTTCACATTTTAATTTTATTAGGCATGCCCAATTCTCTGCCTCTTAGACCTTACATCATCATCACAAAACTGCAAATCAAACCATAAATGGGTTTCCCTTGAACATAAATCATGCATTACTTACTTGACTGTTACTCTGTTGGACGTATCCTGTAGGTCACTCGGGTCAAAAAGTTGAGATTCTTTAAGGCCGAGCTCTTTACAACCTCTCAAGAATAATATGATATTGTCCTGGAAGGAAGAAAAGAAATCCAAGTCTATATTATTTTATGAACCAGCCTTTCTTCTTTAATAGTCCAAATTACTGGAGGGATGTCAGTCATTAAGGCAGTGAGAGTCAGGTGTGAGTCATGGCCTGTTGGATAATAAAATCATACCTCATTAGGAAATGCTGGAATAAACAGACACTTCAAACTTCTAAACCCACATCTATGTCATATTCATTTTTTTCCCTTTATCTTTTCACCTTTGTATAAAACTGTAAGTTAAATGCCATTGGAAAGTAGAAATTAGCAATTTGGGGGAAATAGTACTCAAAACCCATGAATTCCCTATTGCTTCAAAGTTTTGTCCATGTCTTATTGCCTAGAATCTGGTTCAAAATGGATATATATATATATTTTTAAATAGGTTTTACTACCCAAGTGTCATCTTCAACAAGTTTTTCTTTTCAATTGATCTTCAAAAAATATATCCTTATCTAAAAAAAGGGTACAAATGAACTTATCTACAAAACAGAAATACAGTTTGTAGAAAACAAACTTATAGTTACCAGGGGTAAGGGCGGGGGAGGGATAAATTGGGAGATTGGGATTGACATATACACACTAATATATATAAAATAAAATATATAACTAATAAGAACCTACTGTATAGCACAGGGAACTCTACTCAATACTCTGTAACGGCCTATATGGGAAAAGAATCTAGAAAAGGATAGATATATGTATGTGTATAACTGATTCACTTTGCTGTACACCTGAAACTAATACAACATCATAAATCAACTATATTCCAATAAAAATTTTTTAAAATACATCCTTTATCAATGGGTTTTGACCAGTAATACCTCTTTGTGGACTTATAAACTGAATTAAATGGGGTGGGGAAATCTAGACTTAACTGGAAAGGGAAATATGAGGGGGCAAGGAAATCTTTTGAATATAATGTCAAAGACCCTCCTCATGGTGACAAATTTCTCTAGCAGGTACAAGTTTACTTTGACCTGGCAGAGTAGCAGACACAATCGACAGCTGAGGAGGGTTCTGGTCTTCATCTGTTAGGAGTCATTAAGAATAAATAAATGGCTCTGGAAGGAATTGCAAATTGTGAGTGATACTTTTGGAACTCTAGGATGTTAGCAGCAGGTTCATCGGTTGTAAGTCTCCAATTATCCTCTTCCTAAAAGACTTCTGATGAGCTAACTGGTCCCATCAGGTAGTTCAAACTACAGGAAAGGAAAGATGAAGGCTGGTTCCAGGATGCAGATCAATGTGAATCCATCTAAATGCTCTAAGAAAGATGCTACAAAAATCTGAAAAAATGGTGGTGGTAAATAAATCATATATTCACCCAAGTGCAATTTAACAAAGCGAACAAAAATCATAGTATTTCCCAATGACCAGTGTGTAGGTAGGATTCTAAGATGGTCCCCAAGAATCTCACCCACTGACGGACACACCCTGTATAATCACCTCCCCTTGAGTGCCAGTGGAACCTGTGCATGAGATGGGTTATCACTCTGTGATTAGGTCACTAACCAGTGGCTTTGAGTTGATCAAAAGAAAGATGACCTGGTTGCACCTGACCTAATCAGGGGAGCTTTTCAAAGAAGGTGAAGTCAGAGTTCCTGCTGACCGTGAGTTCTATAGCTGCCAAGAGATGCCTTCTGTCAATAACAACATGAGCTTGGAAGAGGCTTGGAAGAAGCTCAGCTTGGACTTCAGCCCCTGCCAACACCCCAATTTCAGCACGGTGAGCAAAGTATTCAGTCACGCCATGTCCATACTTCTGATTACAGAAACTAAGATAATCAGTGGGTGTTGACTGAAGATGCTAAGTTTACAGTAATTTTTTATGCAGCAATAAAAAAATAAGACATCCAGGTTCAAAATAACAAGAGCAATAGCAATAAATTGCTAATGTTTATTTAGCCCTTAGTATATGCCAAGCATTCTTCCAAGAATTTTACATATATTAGCTCACTTAATCCCTGCACAACGTTATGAGGTAGGTACTATTATCAGTATGAACAGTATGAGGCACAGAACAATTAGGCATCATTAAGGCCACACAACTAGCAAAGGATGGAGGTGCAAAACAACATGGCATATATGAGGAATTCAAGCATCAAATCTGAAGCTGGTATCAAAGGAAGATGAGGCTTTGGAGTCAGGGTCTGATCATGGGGTCCTTGAAGGCCATGGAAGGCAGGCTATGGAAGTCACAGAGGGGTGGTGATCTGAGAAGTAAATGCCCAGGTCTGCAGCAGAAGTAGATTGCTGGGGGTAGGCCTGGGTGGGAGGTAGAGGGTGTAAAGGAAGGACTTAAGAGGAAAAAGACAGGAGACAGGGAGACCAACGAGGAGATACTCGAATCTCACTTCCCCCCATGGAGGGTGGCCCACCCCAGAATGTTTTCTTTCCTGTGCCCCTGGATTTTTCAGTAGGTAAGAAGTACCATCATTCACAATATCTGTGTCCTTCACAACACCTCTTGTAGACTGACCATGAGCTGGTAAGAGTCTGAAGTCATCCATACCCTTCACAGTCTCTCCTGCAATTACTTTGCATGTTTTAAAATTATCCAGTTCTCCTTGGAGTTTTTCTATTTTCCCTCCCATCTCCAGAGGTTTGTAGAGGTTCAGGTGAGTCTTTTCTAGGCATGCAACTCTCTTTCCGGTTGGCCTAGGAGCTCTGAGGGTTTCTTACCCAGAGGAAAGCAAAGGATGGGTCCCGGAATTTTCTAGGAATCATTTGGGACCCCATGAAAAGGACCAGACTTGTGACCCACCATGTGGTCCCATCAGAGGCACAAGACCGTGGCACGTCAGATCCTCAAGAAAGGCAAGAAGGTGCTCTTCCCACGTGCATTCCCGGGTGCGCCCCGAGGGCCACGCTATCTTCAGCACACAAACTGCAAACACAGAAGCGTTGCGTCGCCAGCTTGAACATTTTGGGCTGGAAGATTTAAATAACGGCAGGTCTCCTTCCAGCTCCGTGCTGCAATCTAATGATGCTGGAAGGGAGCCAGACCCCAGTCAGGAGAAAAGCGCCCCCCCCACCCCCACCCCCGCCACCAGCCAAGAGCTAACAGGGGCAGCAACCACAGCTGGTGGGGAAGCTGTGCCTTTAATTACCTAAAATGCATCCTGCAAATTCCCATCTGCCTTACTCTTCACACTGAGTTTTTCCCACATTTACAACTCCAAGCAAAACTAACATCTTAGTGTCTTAGCTTCAGAAGCCAAGCAACACAACTGGTTCTAAAATCTGGCAAAGAAGAAGTGAAGACACCGATTTACCACAATGACTATTCAATTTAGCTCTTACTAGGGTAGTATTGCAAACTCATTAAGACTTAGGCTTCAAAAGAAGTTTTTTTTTTGTTTGTTTTTGTTTTTTAAATTTATTTATTTATTTTTGGCAGTGTTGGGTCGTCGTTTCTGTGCGAGGGCTTTCTCTAGTTGCGGCGAGCGGGGTCCAC